>NW_027368203.1:0-51547 GCF_046119375.1 Phyllobates terribilis
GATGAATAGAAAAGATGAAGCAGCATAGTATACAAAGTGTACATATATATATACATTGATGAATAGAAGAAGCTATATCCAAAAATTATAAAAATTATTGTTACTTTTATTGGATTCTGCGAAGGAGGTGGCACGTTTTGCGGCCTTTATTTCTTAATTTTTTATATTTTTATAAGTATTATTAAATATGATAATGCGAAATTGCCTTCGCATTAGGAGGATTCCCTTAATTAATATTTAATAAAAAAAATTAGAAAAAATATTAGACTAACCCATTCAATATAAAATGCTATCTTTAATGTCCTCAAAAAGCCAAATTGGTTACAATCTATGTGTAGCAACGTGTTCAGAAAAAAATATTGAGGCAAATGCAATATGGCTTAAGGAATGTATTACTTATTTATTAAAAAATCTAAAATAACGGCCCCTACCAAATAAGTCTCTGTGACAAATTTTGCATAGATGTGAATTAGGGTAAAATGTGATTCTTAAAAGGGTGTTAAATGCTAATTAGACTATATGGATGTTAAAAATTATAATTAAGTACATAAATTACGTGGTATTTAAAAGGTTGTGTAAGAAACTCGACATAAGATATCACTCGTCGGGTTCAACTACAATCCCAAATTCAAATCAAAGTGGTTAAAAAATCATCAAAAAAAACTACATATATGATTTGATCCTTCCAAAAGGGTACGTAGGATACTCGATATAAACCCGTCACTTATCGGTTCAATCGCAACTACAAAAGAGAGAAAAACTAAATTCTACTAGAAGAATTTGTATAAATTTGAAACTATGTCTGATTTGATCTCTCAAGAGAGTAGGTAGAAAGCTCGATAAAAATGTCGAGGTCAATCGCAAAATTCAAATAACAAAAATAAATCAACCCAAAATGTAAATTCAAAAATAGTGAGTAAGTTAGACAATCCTTCCTAGAAGGTAGGTTTAATCTTTTTGTCTTAACGTGAGTGTCGGGTACATACTCACTAATCTCACGTGTCGGGCACCCGCCAAGCCCCACAGGATCCGGCCACTAAATCCAGAATATCCTCAATTAGTGGCAACAACATGTTTCGAACCCAGAAGGAATTACCACGCCAAGGATCTACTCCTCCCTGCCAACCACTCGAGCAACACCCCAGGGGGCAGGAAGGTAGGTTTAGTCTTATTCATGACTTATAAATGATATTCGGTTTGCGTTTAAGCTACCCTTCCTAGAAGGTTTAATCTTATTCACGTATGTAACTTTAAGACACTCAGAACTACGTGACGCTTGATTCTTTTTAAATAAATACGTAGGCAACTCGTTAAAATCCGAATGCAATCCAAATTATTAAAACATCCAAGTCTTGATATTTTTATAACTTTTAATCAAAAGGGTAAAAAAAAAGAGGATGAACTACCATAAAATAATCAAAATGTGTCTTGCGAATTGTATACTTTTTTCTCAAGAATATTTATTTTTAAATTTACAATTATATAGTAATTCAATGTTTCATAATATAATAATCAAATAACTATTGAATTATAATGTTTGAAAAGCATAAATTTTAACTGCTTTGAATAAGAAATGACATCTCATTTAATTGCGTCAAATAACCTGAAATGATATAAGGAGTAGACTTTTGTTTCTTTGAAAAAGTCCAATTCTTAGATAAGTACAAGTATAACAAAACGAAAACAAATCAATAGAATTTTGATTTTTTTTGAAAAGTCCAATTGTTAGATAACTGCAAGGATTAACAAAATGAACACGTGTTACCCGAGAGAGAACTCGTACACAGTCTTGATAATTGATACGAGGGCTTTTCAAGGAAGGAAGGGTGGAATTAGCTTGTTAGTACGTGCAGGGGATGATGAGTAAGGGAATGAGAATCCCGAAGATCAATTACTGCAAGTTTGTGGCCGATTTTGCAAGGTGTGACCACCTTAATGTGCTTGAGGAGTTGGCCGGGAAGATGCAAGACTTGGGTAAGGTTGAAGTATCCGAGGTTTTCGGTCGATGGACAGAGATCGCAAAGAGATGAGCCAACAAAAGGGATCGTTTTCCGTGTTTTATAGTAGGTTAAAAGAGTTAGGACATTTCATCCTTAACTTGAACTATCAATTATCAATTGATTGGTTTTGGTTCATATAAATTCTTACTATTATGTAACGTGATGTTATATTGGCAATGCTATATATACTGCAGTAGCACTTGTATAGTATGTAAGTTTTGTTTGCCCTTGGTGATCCGCGATAACATTTTACAAAGAAAATCGTTTTAAACTACATATATGATAGGTCCAAAAGAGAAAGAAACATTTTGCATTAGTACTTCTAGAAATTCTTGAATGACTATAATTTTGTTCTGTCATGTGGTAAGCATATTTTACATAATTTTTATGAGTCAACCTAAACTTAATAGTTAAGGAAAATAAGATATATGATATGTTCGAGGTACACTGTTATGATAACTTAGGTAATATGTAGAGTAAGCAATATTGTTGGAAGAAAAAAAATTGATACACGAATCCATAATCATAAGCACTTGAAATCTAACAATTATTATACTCGTTACATTGCTTGTTGAATTTTAAGAAATTTGTAGGCTTGTATTTGGTTCATCAAATCAGTAAGCAAGATCAAGATCATCTCATCCATAGCTATTCAACTTATTACTTACTTAACCCTTTTAGGTCCTTGATTAGATCCTAGTGATGTTTGTGACACTGGTGCAAGATAGATGCTCGACAAACAAGATTCTAGCATTGAGTTAGGATAGGCGATTAATTAGGGTTTCAGGTGGGTGGTGATCTGGTCGTGTGGTGTATGAAGGTTAGAGATGGTAATGGATTGACGAATCATGATGTGAGCCAATCATGATGGGTTAATTCACAAGATTATCACACATTCAATGGAGGTTATGAGCTAGATTAGTTGAGTTGCGATTACCCGAGCCATAAATGAGAAGATCAAGTATTCAAGGATTTTTGCACACATTTGGAGGAGTTTAGTGACAAACTGTCGAAGGAGCTACAGAATGGAAGATTTCCACACATATCAAGTATAAGTGTAGCAGCTAAAAGTAAAGGATCGACAATGCATAGGCCGTGACCCGCGCCTTTATCACCACGCCCTTGTTCAAGTGTATTTTCGTCTTTCTGCCATGTGATGGATCATGTTGTTACAAATGATAAGAGAATCTCACCGGCTTCCAACCACCGTGGTCAGCGCCATATTTGTCGCGCCCCGCGCCTCTACTAGAAGAAGGAATCTCCGACTCACATTTGGAGATCACCTTTGTTTATTATATTTTAGAAATAGTTTGTTAGATTTGATTTTGTATTTTGATTAGTTTATTATTTTAGTTACTTGGTAGTAGGTTAAGTTGGTCTACTATATAAGGATCCTTTCTCCATACTAGCCAAGGTTATTTGCTATTTCATTATTTTCAGCAACATTCAAAGAATTAGTTAGCATGAGGAGCTAAGCTCCAATATTATTTCCCTTTGCTATAGAAGTTTTAGTTTTATAAGCGTTCTTCCATTCATGTTGATTCATATTATGTTGATGTTTTTCTTCCATGATTATCATCTCATTGTCTTGTATGATTGATTAGATTGACAACCTAAACATTCATGATTACTTTGCATATTATCATCAAAGGAAAACCCTTTGCTTGTGTTTAGACTGGTTGCGGATAAAAATTAAAGGAGAAAGTAATACATTATAGTTAAGGTTTATAAACACACCTATTGACTCGTCTTAATTGTTGGGATTTGTAGATGTTAGTGTGTTGGCTCATCTCAAGGATTAAGATTTATAGACGCTTGTATTGTGGCTCGTTTAACTATGCATATTCTTGGCTCCAAACGTGTTCTACATGGTTCTGGTTAGAAAATGTAGAACGTGAATTTGTCTTTATAATAGTGCAACATAATATGAATAGGTGACAAGGAACAAAATGATTGAAACTGAGATGGAAATATAATTGGGCCAGTAAAGTGGACCAATAATCCAAATATCACTAACAAACCAAACAAGCCAAATTTGAATTCTATTAGATCTAAATACTGTTACGTCTTCTATGTGGGATCGACTCCTTACTTTCATTTACTATTGTTAATTGGTATTGAGGATAAATAATACTTTGACACTCGTGTGTGCCATGACATGCATACGAGGAGGCACTCCTATAATAGTCCAACCATCAAGTTGTTGGATAAACAATCGGCGTAGGGTTTGGAATCCACTTAACCTACTCAAAAGACCGAAGACGGTTGTAGGAGTTCACCTAGAGTCGACTAAGGGTTTGACGTAATTCCAAAAGATTCCACATGTGTTCTGATCGTCGGGTTGAGAATGATGCGCTCGGAGTCCACCGGAAAACAACACACTCGTAGTTAAATTTAAATGGAGTCTACCAAGACAATTCAATAAAAAAGGAAATAAAACACTATCTCTATTACCAACAATGAAAACTTGTTTTGAAATGAGTGCATACATCTACTTAAATAGCCAAACAAATGGGCCTAATACCTAACTCCAAATTGAAAGCAATAAAACAAGTCCAATAAGAAACATTGTTCAAATCAATCCATCCAATAATAAAACAACTCTACAGATGAAACCCCTTAAGACCCCTAAAAGAAATAGGCACAACCTAAGATGCATCAGTACTCGTATTATTTACTATCGCTTCATCATTTTTATCACATACTGTTTAAATTCATATTCATTGATCCAAATTTAAAATAAGATGTAATGAATGCAAGGAGTGTTGGTTTGTTTCTTCCGCTTTCACCATTTTATAATGAACAGTTTACATCCTTAAAACCAAAAACAACATCTATAGAGATCAACATCGAACTGGTATGGAACTCTTCGTCATTCATCTTGATAACATAGTGTATTCTTTTGCAAATAACAACTCAAGCATATGGCTAGTCAGGATATAACTTTCGTCACAAGTAATGGCGTTTACTTGTCCTTATCCTCCACCGATAACAAGATCACCACACTTTACACCAAAGGAACCTTCGGACCATCCAACATAATTTAGCACATATTTCTTAATTGGAATAATGACATAATTTATCATATATTTATTAATTCAATTGTAAACAGATATTTATTAAAGCTTATAAGAAATTAAGAATTCAATGATTCAGTAAAATATGATCTTAATGTTTCCCTTGATTTGAAGTTCATATTTCCAGCAAATGACATAATCATATACTTTTTATAAGCCTCACCTAATGATTAACTTATTCATGCTATCAACGACTTTCTAACTAACATAACGAATGAGTTGTACGTATAATCTCTATTATTTCTAACATTTGATCTTCTATTACTAACTAATGTACACGACTTCGACAACACTTTATGAATTATTTTTATTGTTTGCGAGAACAAATCAAGTAAAATAATTATTATATATTGTGAAAAGAAATGATGTAATCATATATACATTTTCCTTTAAACTTTATTGAAAATAAAGTACGATATCACTGAAGTATTAAAATCTTAATATTTGTAATTAGATGGTTAAAAAAACATAATTTAATAATTGAAGAACTACTCATTTATAATGTATAAAAATATTATACTTTAATTGCTTTGAATAAAAAATGACTTCTCAATTGATTACATCGAATAAATTAAAATGATAAAAGGAGTGGGCTTTTGTTTTTTTTCTACGAAAAAGTCCAATTCTTACATAACGAAAAGTATTAACAAAATAAAAACAAATCCAGAGACTTTTATTTTTTGGAATAAGTCCAGTTCTTAGATAACTACAAGGATTAACAAAATAAATGGATTTTGCCCATAAGAGAACTCATACACGGTCTTGATACAAGTGCTTGTCACGGATGGGAGGGTGGAATTAGATTGTGAGTATGTGAAGAAAATGATTGGTAAGGGAATGAGAATCCTGGAGATTGATTATTGCAAGTTTGTGTCCAATTTTCAAGGTGTGGTCACCCTAACGTGCTCGAGGAGTTGGCTAGGAAGATACGAGACGTTGGCAAGGTTGTAGTGTCTGAGGTTTTCGGTTGATGGGAAGAGATCACAAATAGATGGGTCAAGCGAAGGGATCATTTCTATGTTTTATGGTAGGTTCAAAGAGTTAGGCCATTTCATCCTTAATTTGAAGCATCAACTATCATTTGATTGGTTTTGGTTCATATGAGTTCTTACTATTATGTAATGTAATGTTAAATTGGCAATGCAATATATACTACAGTACCACCTGGATGGTATGTAAACTTTGTTTTTCCTTGGTGATCTTCGACAACATTTTATAAAGAGGGTCATTTTTAACTACAAATATGATGGGTCCAAAAGAGCAAGAAACATAGTGTTCCACTACATCTAGAAAGTCTGAATGACTATAATTTTGTTCGTGAAGTGATGAGTGATTTTTACATAATTTTTATGAGACAACCTAAACTTAATAGTTAAGGAAACTAAGATATATGATATATTCAAGGTACATTGTGATGATAACTTAGTAAATATGTAGAGTAAACAATATTTTGGGAAGGAAAAAATTGATTAACAATTCATAATCATAAGCGCTCGAAATATCACAATTAATATTACACTCATTACATTGCACGTTGAATTTACAGAAATTTGTAGGCTCGTAATTGCTTCATCAAATCAATAAGCAGGATGAAGATCTCATCCATGGCTATACGGCCTATTGCTTGGTTAATCCTTTTAGGTACTTGATTAGACCCTCGAGATGTTCATGGCGCTGGTGCGAGGTAGATGCTCGACAAACGAGATTTTGGTGGTTGTCTGATTAGGGTTTCAGGTAGAAGGTGATTTGGTCGTGTGGTGTATGAAGGGTAGATATGGTAATGGTTTAGCGGAGTTGCTGGATAAGCAATCGACATAGGATTCGGAGTCCATCCAACCTACTCAAAAAACCAAAGACGATGGTAGGAATCCACTATAGTCGGCTAAGGGTTTGACGGTAATTCCGCAAGATTGCACATGTGTTCCAACCGACGGCTCCAAAATGCTGCATCAGGAGTCAACCAAAAACAACGCATTAGCAATTAAATTTAAATAGAGTCCACCAAGACAATTTAATGAACTCCGCGTTATCAATCAAAGCTTGTTTTGAAATGAATGAAAACATCTACTTAAATAGTCAAAAAAATGGTCCTAACTCCTCACTCCAAAATAAAAGTAATGAAACAAGCTTAATAAGAAACATGGGTCAAAACAATCACCAACAAAAAAAATAAGTCTAAAGATTAAACCCCTCAAGGCCCCTAAAAGAAGAAGATACATCTTAGAGTGCATCAGTACTCGTATTATTTACTCTCTTTTCATCATTTTTTCACACATTGTTTAAATTCGTATTCATTAATCTCAATTTAAAATAAAATATAATGAATGCAGACAGTGTTGATTCCGTTTATTTGGCTTTCACCATTTCATATTGGACTTTTACAACCTTAAAACCAAAAACTGCATCTATACAAATCAACATCAAACTCGTATGGAACTCTTCGTCATTGATCTTGAAAACATATTGTATTTTTTTGCAAATAATGAAGCAAACATCCGATTAACTAGGAATTTGAATGGCGTATTACAGATAAGAATGAAGCCAATTATTCAATCATTCTAACTAAGATATGTCAAAGTAAGTTATGACCGGATTCGATTTTCAAGGTGTTTTACTTCTAACCAATTTAACTTATTTATTATATATACTTTGACATTTTTTCCTACAAACAACTTGGTAATGATAGTTTAAAAGTATGTCATTAATTTTGAATATTAGGTTGTGCCTATATTATTTCTAGCAGTGTCAACAATCCCTAATCTAGCACAAATGTCTTTTGTCGGAATTAATTGCATTTACGTGTCCTTATCCTCCGCCAATAACAAGATCACCATGCTCTACACTAACAAAACCATCAGATCATCCAAAAACAGCTCATCTTCCTTCCACAAATGTTACTCAATCGGAGGTGAGAATTGATATTTAAAATTATAGATAAAGATGTATAAAGAAGAAATTTAAAATACAATTACATAATTTGCATTATACGAATAACGACAGAACTTGTCACATATTTCTTGTTTCAATTGTAAACGAAATTATATTATAGTGTGAAAGAAATTAAGGAATCAATGACTTAGTAAAACATGATCTTAATATTTCTCTAGATTTGAAGTTCATATTTTCAAATATTGACATCATTATATACTTTTTATATACCTCAGTTGATGATTAACTTAGTCAACGTATCAACGACTTTTGGGACTAACATAACGAATCAGTTATATGTATAATCTCACTTATTTTGATCATATGATATTCAGTTACTCACTAATGCAAAATATCAACAACAGTTTATCAATTACATAAATCATTTTGAGCAATAAATAAATAAAACAACTACTATATTGTCTAGGAAAAAAATGATGTGATCATATATACATTTTCCTTTTAGATTTTATTAGAAATAACGTATGATATAATTGAAGTATTAAAAACTTTATAAATTTATAATTAATCCAAAAAAGCATAATTTAATTATCAACAACTACTAAATTATGATGTATAGAAAACATAATACTTTAACTGTTTTGAAAAACAAATGAGTCTTATTTGATTACGTCGAATAACCTGAAATGATATATTAAAGAGTAGATTTTTTTTGAAAAATTCAAATTCTTAGGCAAGCGCAAGGATTAACAAAATGAACGGGTGTTGCCCAGATAAGAACTCGTACACGGTTTTGATACGAGTGCTTGTCATGGAAGAGATGGTGTAATTAGCTTGTGAGTACATGGAGGAGATGATCGGTAAGGGAATGAGAATCTCGGAGATCAATTACTGCAAGTTTGTGGCCGATTTTGCAAGGTGTGGCTGACAGAGGGGATTGTTAGGCCCTCAATCAAAGTAAATCCCTTTTTACTCCTCTACTAAACTAGAGTGACAAGTAGGGGGTCGAATCCCACAAGGAACCGAAGGTATTCAATTCTTAAGATATTAGAAAGACTAACTAGTAAAAAGTAACTAATTAGGGGATTGTCATAACTGTTTTGATTGTTTTGATTAAATGGGACGAACACTTCATATGGTTGGTCTAACCTACTAGCCTGATTCAATGGTCCTAGGTTCCTTCTATTCGGGTTCTATCTCTATTCCTAATTCCTATATGTCTTCTAAATTTCCCTAATCCATGTACTAATATTGCTAGTTAGGTCAACTAGTCCTAACAGCATCATACCTACCAACCTAGCCTTAAAACTATCAAGACTAACTCCTAGACAGCATTAAGTTCATGAATAAATAGGAAGGTATATTGCCCTTTGTGCCTACACCTCTTTAATCTCCTTATCTTGCAAGTCCAACTAGTCCAAGTAGATATTTGTACCACTAAGAAGACAAGGTTCTCCAACTAGGATAAACCAGGCCCTAGCAATATTAAATCGAACTAAACAGTCTAGGTGATCAATCTAGAAAGTACATTCAATTCAATAAATATGCACAAGAGATTAAAGCAATAGAGACATAATAACATTAAGAACCAAGGATAGGAACCTCACATTGAATCAGCCTAGAGGCGCGAACCAACCATACAAAGTCTAAGGAGATTACTCCTGGCTCATTGCTAATACCTTAATGAAATGTGCATTGGAAAATGAGATACTAGGGAGGAGGCAAGGCTCCCCCTATTTATAAGAAATGACTAACTTAAACCTAAATGATAACCCTAAATGAAGTGTGTGGAAATCCAATCCCAAATGCACATGAAACCTAGGTAGAAAGCCCAATTAAAGTCCTGGAACTAGGGCTTCTCACGGCGCTATGGCGGCTGAAGGCGCGGGTGCATGTCTGTCGATGCGATCGCACCGTCCCTCAAAAAGTGGTGATCAGACGTGTCGGTGGTGGCGCGGTCACGCCATTGTGCGATTGCAATCCTTGCCCGTGCGAGCTAGGACGCGGTCGCGTCCAGGGAAAAGTGCCCCTCTCGCGTCTCTTCTTCACTTGCGTTCACTCCTCGCCTTCCGCGTCTTCTCCCTTGTGCACGTAATCCTCGTATTTATACTCTTTGCTCCACGAAGTCACAATCAGGCAATATGCTCCTAATCTGGCCTTGTACGCCTGTAGTTGATGCTAATTTCCACTCTTTATAATGTACGAAATGCCGCCAATCATACCCCCACACTTGAACTATTGCTCGTCCTAGAGTAAACTGCAACTAACTCTTGGTGGGCTCAGTGAGTACGGATGGTACAACTGAAGTGGTCATCGATCAACTTCTAGATCATGGTACCTAGCATCATAGAATAGCGGGCGTAGATTCCGACTCCAGACACAAACTTTAAAGTAATGCAATTAACTAGCTAGACTCTAACGATGGTAACAAGTATTCCCCAAGATTTGAACTATGTTTACTTCAACGCATATGCAATCACCTAAATCTTCACACTATACCGAAGATGTCTTTACCCAAGTGATATATAAATGTGAATAACGAAGTATTAAATAAGCGACCAGAGCTTGTCCTAACATGCTTCCTACTTATGATAATTTTGCACAAGTTCCAAAATTTTTGAAAAACAACCATCAACCACACTTCACTCAAGTTATACCACATGCATTTTTCCTTGCTCCCTTTATCCTATTAAACTTTTTTTAACACCTTTACATTTTGGGTGCAGAGTCCGTCCATTTTATGGTCCAGACCAAATTATTTTTTTTTCTAGGTAGAAACTGTCCATTTTATGGTTCATTCTTCTATGAGACTCTTTGCTTAATAGATCATGGAGGATCTATCCCTTGGTTCTATTTCACACCTTGGGCATCGCGTGCTCTTCCGACTTTCTCTTGCATGGAGCTCACTACCTTTATGCTTTTATTTTTCTTTTTATTATAAAAAGGACGAGAATAATTTATTATGACATAATGATAAATTTAGAGAAAAAGGTGGTGATTATGTAATCTAAATAAGGTTCTAGTGCATCTTAGTCATACTCCACATGCTCGAGCCTAAGTCCTCTACTTAATCCAACATATCCTCACTACACATACTTGAAATATTAACATCTAAGGCATAGTAAGAAAATTTAAAGATCATGCATTTTTATAGAAGTTCACAACGTCACAAACAAGGGGGAAAATTAAGGATACTGACTCTAAATATTCAAATTTCAACAACAAGGGGAAAACTGACTCAAAATCTTAAATGCAGGGATATGCGAGGCTAATCCCCTTCCCCACACATAAACTACACAATGTCCTCATTGTGAAATAAGGACACATATAACTCAAGTGGAAAAAAGATAAATTACCTCTTCGTCGTGTTGCCTCCCGGTCAACGCGTTTGTTTAACTTCGTTGGCTCGACGTACCTCTCTCTCATCCCACTTTGACCAATCTCTTGGCCAGCTCATCCTTCCATATCCAGTATTGCATAATTCCTTCTCTCTCCTTCGTGAGCCCCTTACCGTATCCCTTCTTATTCACCACATAGTGTCCCGGTGGTAACTTAGACGTCACTTTGGGTACCTAAAATATTTGTGGAAGAAAAAGAGGGATTTCTCCTTCTAATATTAGCATGGGGTCCCATCAGTCAATGCTATCTCTAGCCTATCAACATCCCTCTCGGGATCCACTATCTTAATAGGAAAAACACTCACTGTCGTATCTCCAGACTCCTCATCACTACCGATATCGAAACTAACTATGTCTTCATCAAACTCTAATGATAATGTCCCTCTCCCTAGGTTCACTTTAGTGCCATATGTTCTCATAAATGGTCTTCCTAACAAAATAGGTACACCATCTCTATCACTTTCCATGTCCAGCACATAAAAGTTCGTAGGGAAGAAAAGCATATCTACTTTAACCAGCACATTCTCTACAAATCCTCTAGGGAAAATGGTCGACCCATCAGCTAATTGGACTAGAATATTTGTTTCATTTAAGGGTCCAAGTCCTAATTGCTTGAAAGAGAGTATTGTAAGACAATTATAGCATCCCCTAGATCTAACATAGCTCGATAACAATTTGTATTGCCAATTTGGCAAGGGACAGTGACCATACTTGGATCGTTGAACTTACGAGGCATGCACTGCTGGTAGATCGCGGACACTCTTTCCCTGGCCGCTACTCTGTTGGTTTCTTTCCTCTTTTGCTTCATTTTTACCGTGCAAAGCTCCTTGAGGAACTTCGCGTACCATGGTATACTTTGGACCAGCTTGAGTAAGGGGATATTCACGGCACATTTATTAAAGATCTTGAAAAGCTCTTTATCGTCCGCTGGCCTTCTAGTGTCCTTTAGTGCTTCTTGGAATGGGGTCGGAGGCTTCTCCGAACCGAGTGGAGGGAAATTCGGGCAAACATAGTTGCTCCGGCGGAGCTTGAAGTCGCCTCTCGGATCGTCTAATTCTTCCTCCTTCATCGGACCTTCTTCTTAACTTTGTTCATTCTCGGTCGTTTCATCTTCTGAAGAAGGTATTGCGCGGGCACGCTCAGCCAGACGTGGTCGCATCTCTATCTCAGTGGCCAGGGTGCGGTCGCGCTCGGTAGGGCAAGGTCGCGTCAGATTTCCGAAATTTGGCTCCGTCATCATGCGGTTGCGCTCGTGGGTGGTACGGTCACGCAGTCCTTCAGTAGGGGGTGTGCGGGTGCGTGGTTCTGTGCGCGATCGCGGGTCGGCTTCAGTAAGGGGCACTCGGTTACGCATTTCCATGCGCGGACGCGCCTCTGCCGGGTCTTGTACTTCTTCTTCTTCTTGTCTTGCCTTCTTCTCGGAGTTTTTACCACTTCTTAGTTTTTACCACTTCTTAACGCCATTGCGCTAACATTCTTCAGATTGTGACTCGTTCTCTTGATGTTCTATTTGAATTCACCACCGTCTGGGCCGGTAGTGAATTGGAGTTGTTTTGTGCTAACGTCGAGACGTTCTGCGCTATCTGCCCCATTTGAACTTCTATATTCTTCAGCCTCGAGTCGGAGTTTTGGGCAGTTGAAGCGAGAGTGGCGACAGTCTTCGCCAAATCCTTAATCATCTCCTTATTTGGAGCTCCTTGATTCTGATGTTGCTGCACACAAGGTCTCCACCTCTGCTGATCCTGCTGGTCTCGGTAACGTGGTTAGAAATTCTGCTGATTCTCCCATGGACGAGGGGGTCCATATCCTCCGTTCACTTCCGCGATTGTATCGTCCTTAAGCTCGGGACATGCCTCCGAATGGTGACTAGTACTCACATAAATACCGCAAAGTTGCGTGGGGCGCTGCTCTCTAGTAGGTACCAACTTCACGAGTATTCTCTTGATCTCGGCTAAGTCTCCAGCCAAGTTTGATCCTTCTACGCTCGAGTTTGCGACGTTGACATACCTTGTGGTGTAAGTCCTTCTAAAGCTCCTCGTGCTCTCGGCCATATCTTGCAACTTGTACGTCACGCCCTCTGGGGTCATATTAAGAACACTTCATCCACATGATGCGTCTATAATCCTTCTCTGTTAGACAAAAACCCTTGAGTAAGAAACAACACCAGGTCCTGTTGTTCATAGCCATGGAAAGGGCAACTAGCGCACAACCCTTTGAACCTCTCTAAGTAGTCGTACAACGACTCTCCCTCCTTTTATTCAACCTGTGCGATTTCCCTCTTCAGCGTGTTTGCTTTCTTCAGCGTGTTTGACTTCTCCCAACTGTCAATAGTGTCCATAGGGAGGTGGTAGTACCATGTTCTCGCCTTATCCTTCAAGGTAAAGCCGAATGCCCTCATTTTGATTTGCTCCTCCGACACGTTGCCTGGCTTCATCGTCATACAAATGTCATAGAATTGATTGAGGTGCATAATGGGGTCTTCTCCAGGCATCCCATGGAAGGTGGGGAGTAAGTTGATCACTCTGGACTTGAGTTCGAAGGTTACTCTCGGTGCAAGTGGTGGTAGAATCACCGCTTGAGGTTGTTGCGTCAAATTGGGAGTAGTGCGCTACCGCAACATCCTATTTCCAGTGAGGTTGTTCTACTCCGTGTATGCTTCAAGAAATTGATTCATGAGCAATCGATTGGCCTCCAGCTGTTCTAGCATTTGCACCAGCGCCTCATTGTTGACTGGAAGGTTTGCCTGCTGCATCGTTTCAGCGGCTCTCTCTCTTAGTCTTCTTCTAACAATACATTCGATTTCTGGAATAATTTCAGCAAGGAAAGGATTAGTAGCGCGGGTACTGACCATGCACTAGCCAGACACGTAGTTAATCAAGATAATATTGTAAGAAAAGAAAACTGGTTCCCCAACAACGGCGCCAATTTGGCAGAGGGGATTGGTAGGCCCTCAATCAAAGTAAATCATTTTTTATTCTTCTACTAAAGTAGAGTGACAAGTAGGGGTCGAATCACACATGGAACTGAAGGTATTCAATTCTTAAGATATTAAAAAGACTAATTAGTGAAAAGTAACTAATTGGGGGATTGTCAAAACTGTTTTGATTGTTTTGATTAAATGGGACTAACACTTCATATGGTTGGTCTAACCTACTAGCCTGATTCAATGGTCCTAGGTTCCTTCTATTTGGGTTCTATCTCTATTCCTAATTCTTATATGTCTTCTAAATTTCCCTAATCCATGTAATAATATTGCTAGTTAGGTTAACTAGTCCTAACAACGTCTTACCTACCAACCTAGCCTTGAAACTATCAAGACTAACTCCTAGGCAGCATTAAGTTCATGAATAAATAGGAAGGTATACTTCCCTTGGCTCATTAAAGAAGATCATTTTGAGCTTCATATATTATAGGTCCAAAAGGGCTATAAACATTTGTATCAGTATATCTATAATTTTGTTTCAGAAGTGGTAAGCGAATTTACAAACTAGTGACGGAAACTAAGATAAATGATATCTCCAAAGTACATTGTTATGATAACTTAGGATATATGTAGAGTAAATAATATTTTTGGAAGGAAAACTGTTACAAGAATCCATATTTATAAGTACTCGAAATTCCATAATTATTATTATACTCATTTCATTTGCAAGTTCAGTTTTGTAGGCTTGTAATTGCTTCATCAAATCATTTAGCAAGATGAAGATCATCTCATCAACCTATAGATTGGTTAACCCTTTTGGTACTCGTATTATTTTCTCTCCTTTCTTCATTTTTATTACATAGTGCTTGAATTTGTATTTATTGATCCAAATTTATATAAAAAAAATATATAATGAATGCATGGAATTTTTTTTGTTTCTTCCCTCTTTCACCATTTCATATTGGACTCTTTACAGTCTTAAAACCGAACACAACATTGAACTCCTACGAAACTCTTTGTCATTTGTAATTGATATTATAACGGATTTTTTGCATATAACAAGCATCCGACTATCTAGGATTTTGGATGATACTCTTCCTTAAAAAGAAAAAATGAAGCCAGTTATTCAATCATTCAAACTAAGGTATGTCAAAGAATGTTATAACCGGATTCCATTTTCAAGGTTCTTACTTTGAGCCTATTTAACTTATCTCATATATTTATTTTGACATGCAAACAACTTGGTAATGATAGGTTAGATGTAATGTTTGTCGTTAAATTAGGATTTTAGGTTGAGCCTTTATTATTTCAAGCATTGTCAACAATCCCTTATCTAGCACAAATATCTTTTGTCAGAATTAATGGCGTTTACTTGTATTTATCCCTTCCTATAACAAAATCATCGCGCTATACACCAAAGGATCATTCTAAAACAGCTTATCTTCCGACAATAAGATATGATTTCTACCTTCATATTTTTCTTTCTCCATTTTTAGTCAATTACTTCATGTGGTAAGCATGTTCTTCGTAGGAATCCGTTGCGGAGCCAGTTGAGGCAAGAGTGTCACCGTCTAAGGTGGATAAGATTGCAAAAACGAATCTCATCTGTAGTGCGTGTAACCCTAATATATCTTTTCGAGAAATATATGCAATCTAGTGTCCATCTTCAGCAATTGGCAGCTCTCTAGCAGTAATTTACCATCCTATGTGGCCCAATTTTGACAACACATCCCAGATTTTCTATGATTCGACACCTGACAGGCATTTACCTTCTGAACCACCTGAGGTCTGAATACATAATGAAAATATGGTATCATGTATTCGCTTGACAAATTTTTGTTTCTTTGCTTTTGTTGGGGAAGGAGCATAAGAGATTTGGTACCTATTCTGCAATTTAACAGTTGGGGATTCGAAGATAATATCAAAATAAAAAAACCATTCTTTAATTATGGCCCGTATGCAATTCATCTTTTTGCAATAGAACAACATCCCTAAGCTATGTGTGGAAAACATGATCGACAAAATTCACTCTTGACTTATGAAAAGTCTTATGCTCCACAACAACAAAGAAATAAACTAGTATCATTTTCAATGAAATATTAATATTGAATCGATTATTCTAATATGTACATATGATACGAAATATTTTGTAGAAATTAAAATTCTAAAAGGAAAAATAATTAAGTAATTAATCATTTCAACAAAAATTTATTTACGCTAACAATGAAATCAAAAACACTTTTCAAATCTAGAACTTAACTTATATACTTAAGGCATATATAAGAGAAATGAAATTCAAACATATATATATGAACCTAAAACACTAACTCATGAATCTCAAATGTTGTATAAGGTTTATAGCACCAGTTCTTAAACCTAATACGACAATAATAATTCTAATAGTATAGTCATTGTTCTATATTCATAAATTAATACTCTAATTTCACTATAAAATTTCAATATTCACAATTGAAGTCTATATGTTGGTGGGTCATGTATAAAAACTTCAATGTTTCCTAACTTTCCGCCTATACTCCGACTCTTTCAATATGTTGGTGGGTCATGTATAAAAACTTCAACATTTCCTAACTTCATAATTAAAGTCTATATGTTGGTATGTTCATGAGCTAGGGTTTGTTTGGATTGGTCATTGTCTCTCCTTTGTGCTCTCTTGGATGTGTTGTCATGGATTAAGTCCTCGAATTGATGTTCTGACCTCTCCGACGCTTGTTGGTTGGTGTCGCTCACCACTTTTGGCTAGGTTTTCCTGCTCTTCCTTGAACTCTTATCACCCTTATCTTATCATTTATTTCAACTACTATCTACAAGCCTATAAATACATACATTTGAGCAAAAATTTACTCACACATAACCACCTCTTCTCTATTAACAAGTCTGATGTTGTTTTTAGTAAAATATGTGCTCCCAAAAACTCTACCTCTCTTGTTTTTATCATGGCTTCCACCATACAAAGGGAAAATAACTCTTAAGGAAAGTCTACTCTCTGGGAAGTCTAAAGCTTCTCCTTCCGAGGAACCACTATCTTGCTCTAGCAAGCATACCAAGCTTACATTTTTGGATGGTTCAAATGGTCTTTCAATAAAAAAACTCATGAACAGATTACCAAAACCCCTTTTGGGAAGGGTGAAACATCCAAAATCAAAAGTAAACTAAATGCATCTCCACTTTCGGACAAACTTTCAAATTTTAAGCAATCTTTCCAGAAAAAACAGGACTTCTCTCTCTTGGCTTTTCTAGTTAAAAAAGAGATTTTTTTTTAAAACCACCCCTTATTTGGACCATTTTTCAAAAAACCACCCCTTATATCGATAATTGTTTTAAACCACCCCTTATATATATTCCGTTATCAATGCAACACCCCTTTGTCATTTCCGTTAAAAGGGGTGTTGCATTGATAACGGAATATATATAAGGGGTGATAATTTGCACAGATTTTAACGGATTTTTTAACGTAAATGACAAAGGGGTGTTGCATTGATAACGGAATATATATAAGGGGTGGTTTAAAACAATTATCGATATAAGGGGTGGTTTTTTTAAAAATGGCCCAAATAAGGGGTGGTTTTAAAAAAAATTCTCTTAAAAAAAATCAAGAATTCAATAAAAAGGCCAGTAGATTAAGTTTTGAATGGAATAATCTTAATGCAAAAAATTTTATGGATCGACAGATGCATCCTATGAATACCGATATTGGAGTCTATTACAAATTTAGTCATTATCCCACTATCTACAAGATGTATTTAAACAAAATTCGACAAGTAAAAAGTGCTTGTCACATTTCTATTATAGTGTTTTAAATGAAGATAAGATATGGAACTGTCGAGGACTGGGAAGAAAAAACTTGTGAGAGGATATTGATTCCCCTTGTAAAATCAATAGAATTCAAGCTATGGCTCTTACACGACTTAAAACATATGTCAAACCAAATGAGACTACCCGGAAAAAAAAAACAGGTTTTGATAATTTTATTTTCCCACCTGTCTCTGGTCGGGTTGGCGGCATTTGCCTCCTTCATGTAAAATGTAAACTTATGAACTATGAAACTGATGCTTATTTATTTTGTCTACGCACCCCAAAATGAAGGGGAAAATGATGAATTATGGTTAAACCTTTCCAGTACAATTATCTAGTTAGAAATCCCATATATTATTATTGATGATTTGAATGAAATTCAAGACTACTCTAAAAAGGTTGGCGGCCTTATCCCCAACCATAATGGTTTTAATACACTTATCCATTTTAAAAATATTTGTGAACTAAATGAGATCCCTTGACAAGGAAATGAATTCACTTGAAGGAAAAATAAAACAAATATTAACAACATATGTGAAAAGTTAGACCGCGTTTTGGTACAAAATCAAATTTTAGAGTGGTATCCTTGGGTAAATTGTACTTAATCATGCTTTCTCATCTTCGAACCACTATCCCATCTCTTTCATCTTCGAGAATGAATATGTTTTGAAAAATTAACCTTAAGATTTGAAAAAATATGGCTTAAATGGAAAGATTTTGCAAATATAGTCAAACAGGTTTGGTGTACTCGAGTGGATGGTTCATGTATGTATTCTCTTACGGAAAAATGCAAGCCTTAAAAATGAAGGCAAAAATGGAATCAAACCACATTTGATAGTATTTTAAAACAGGTAAAAGATATTGAGGAGGAACTTCGTCTCCAAATAAAAAATAATAGATCCATAGATTATGATATCATTATAAAAGCATAATACATTAATTCATAAAAGGAATGTATTCTATCGTTTCAGAAAAAGTACTGGAGTTAGAGCTAAATTAAATCATATCAAGAAATCAGATATAAATATAGAGTTTTATCATAGGATTGCCAGTGACAGAAGAAGTCGAAAAGCGATAAAACAAATAAATATCCTTAAGGGGACACTCATCTATGGTGAGGAGAACATTAGAATGAAATTAAAAAAAAAAGACTTTGAGAATAGATTTAAAAAACAAAATATCAACATAATCCTACTGAATGATCAGCTAAAACTGATAGAAAGTGAAGTTACAAATTCTGATAATGCATGTCTAACATTGAAAACGATGAAAAAAAACCATTTTTAATGTTGGTGATAATAAATCTTCTTGCCTAGATGGAATGCGGACTTTTAAAAAAAATGGTATATAGTTGACCCAGCTGCTATAAAAGTTGTTAAGAGTTTCTTCCAGCATGAAAAAATCCTTTAGCAATTAAATCATACTTTCATCACCTTAATACCAAAATGTGACAACCGGTCATCAACAAATCACTACATACATATTGGTCTATAAAACGATTTAAAAAATAATTACTGATAGACTAAAAAAATTCATAAAAAATTTTATTCATCCATCAAAAGGCGCATTTGTTGCAAATCAGGCAATTCAAGACAATATTCTCATTGCACATGAAGTTTTACACTCTTTCAGGTCAAGAAAAAGTAAAGAAGGTTGGATAGCCAAAAACCTAGATATGGAAAAAGCTTATAATAGACTTGAAGGGGACTTTATTCTCCAAGTCCTATCTAAATTTGGTTTCTGTAAATGATTTATTGGATGGATTAAAGAATGTATCAAAACTATATCTTTCTCTGTTTTGGTAAACAATGTCCCTACAAACCTTTTCTTTCCTCACCCCTTAGACAAGGTGATACAATGTTACCCTTTCTATTCATCCTGGGAGCTAAGATCCTAGCTAGAAGTCTCTAACAAAGATGTACTATGAAAAAATCTGGAATTGGGTTCAAACTCTCAAGAGGAGGAACCTCCATTCCTTTCCTTGCTTCTATTGATAACATTAGTGTTTTCTCAAAAGCAACACAATCAGCTTGCAACAACGTTAAAACTATTATTGAGAATTATTGTAAGATATTGGGTCATAAAGTAAATTATCATAAATATTCTTTTCAAGTTACGAACAATATCATTAACCCAAGGAAAAACATAATCCAACAAACTCTTGGGATTACCTCGTCCATCTCACTTGAGAAATATCTAGGTTGTGCCATTATTAATCGGAAAGTAAACTATGATACAATTTGTAACACCTCGTGTTTGTAATCCATATAAGAATTAGATTCCTACTCATGTCAACAAGAGTTTTTCCCTTTTCATGGTTCAAGTGAGGACAAGAACTAAAACGTTAAGAGTAATGGGATGGGTGATCTCATGGGAAGTTTCTGTGTTGATATGAGGATAGTGCTTTTAAGGTCACAGGCCTTACAAGTGATATCAGAGCCGACTCTGTGATACGAGTGCGCTTTGCCCTTTGGGGGCGGCTCGACCCAGAGGGTGGTCCTCGGGTCTTGACAAGGTCGTTAAGGATTTAAGTGGGGATGATTGTAACACCTCGTGTTTGTAATCCATATAAGGATTAGCTTGCTACTCATGTCAAGAAGAGATCTTCCCTTTTCATGGTTCAAGTGAGGACAAGAACTGAGAAGTTAAGCGTGCTAAGGGAGGGAGCAATCCTGGGATGGGTGACCTACTAGGAAGTTTTCACATTGATATGAGGATAGTCCCATAAGCACAGTTTTCAGGCAAAAAACCACTATCTCATGGTACTCCAGATGCAGCTAAACCCATGCAACCAAATGATAGTCAAGGTTCCCAAATGTGGGGATGGCCACCCCTGTACACACTCCCTAAGTTCGAAAATTGTGCTACACCAGATCCTGTGACATCGGTAGACTACAGTTAGTTCTTTGTCACTGTTAGTTTGAGCTTGCTCAGACTAATCGCTCCTTTTGTTTTGATGATGATAAACACTACATTTAATATATCTTGTGTTTTCTAAGCATTACAAGAATAGCTTAAGAAGCCAAGAGAGTCGCTTTGAGCCAGCGAACAAGCTAGAGACTATCTTTGAGCCTTACAAAGATAGAGAACATAGCAAAGGCAGTCTCAACCAAACCTAAAGAAACTAAATCAACTCTGAAGTGAAGAGAAGAGAAGAGCATTGAAGGTGAAGGACTAGCGCAACGCATGGAGAGTCACTGCGAGCTAGTGAATCCTTTGCTTCAACACAAGTGAAACAAGCGAGGTCCCAGGTGGAATCCATGTACCAGCGTGTGTAGGGTATTTGGGCGCAACTAATGGGAATGTCGAGAAACTAAGGATGGGGAAGAATGTGTTTCTTACCATGGATAGCGAGGGACGAGGATCGCCAGGTTGGACAAATAAAAGGCTTGCGAGTGGTGTGGGATGGATTGCCAGCGTGGACAAGTTTGTTACAAGTTTGTTGCTAAAGAAAAGTGGAAGCGTGTGGAATTTGTGGTGCTCCTTGGTGGATCGACGCATGGATTTCTAGCGTGGAGCTTTACTGAAATATGTAATAAAATTCCTTTATTGGGGAATAAGTTTAGGAAGTTCTATATATAGGTGCAATAGGTATTTGTTAACGCACGAGCTTGAGAACCTCATTGAGTGAGAGAAGGTCTAGTGAGCTTAGGAGAAGCTAGCCCAAGAGAGAAACACAACAGGATCTAAAACCCTGGGAGTTAGTATAGTTGAGTGGTTAGGGAAGATCACAACAGGACTAGAAAGTTGGGAGGTTAGTATGATTGATTGTTTAGGGTGAAAAGCTAGTGATCTCAGAGGGATCAAGTGAGTCAACAATATCTTGAGAGTAGCGAGCTTGTAGTTGGGCTAAACGCGAAGTGAAGAGAGCGAGCAATTGTAATCTTTATTTGATATTATCTATATAGTGGCGAGTTTCATTTCAGGCTTAAGTTAAGCCAAGGGTTCTCACCTTACCAAATCTTTGTGCATATTGAGCTGAACTTTAAATCTAACAATCTAAAGTTCGTATTGTGGCTAAGTCTCTAAATTCTAAAAGTAAACACACTAGCTACTCGCTTGTTGTGTTTACAAAGAGACTAAGACTCGCTTTGCGTGTTTTTCCATTTCCGTGTCTTAAAAACATTGTAGCTAGTCCATCGATCTACTCTCCTATAAAGAGCTAGTCGATCAAAGATACTTTATTAAGCATTCAACAATGATTCATTCTTATCTATACTCGCTTTGTTGAATGCGATCCATTGCACACTAGCTTACTAGTTTTTGTGCATTGGATTTAGAGTAAGTGTAACATTATCATATCTAGTTACACTGGCTTTATCTTACTTGATCCTTAACTCGTCAAAATCCATAGTAAAAAATGATGTTTTTGAAGATAGCGAGCTTGTAGTTGGGTTGAACGCGATTGTATTGAGTGAAGAGAGCGAGCGATTGTAATCTTTATTTGATATTATCTATATAGTGGTGAGTTTCATTTCGGGCTTAAGTTAAGCCAAGGGTTCTCACCTTACCAAATCTTTGTGCATATTGAGCTGAACTTTAAATCTAACAATCTAAAGTTCATATTGTGGCTAATTCTCTAAATTCTAAAAATAAACACACTAGCTACTCGCTTGTTGTGTTTACAAAGAGACTAAGACTCGCTTTGTGTGTTTTTCCATTTCCGTGTCTTAAAAACACAACAGCTAGTCTATCGAGCTACTCTTCTATAAAGAGCTAGTCGATCAAAGCTACTCTATTAAGCATTCAACAACGATTCAATTTATCTATACTCGCTTTGTTGAATGCGATCCATTGTACACTACCTTACTAGTTTTTGTGCATTGGATTTAGAGTAAGTGTAACATTATCATATCTAGTTACACTGACTTTATCTTACTTGATCCTTAACTTGTCAAAATCCACAAGAAAAAATGATGTTTTTGAAAATAGAGATTGTGGATCGTGAAGAACTTAGTCTAACTAAAGATATAATCTTTTGTGCGGAATATAAGACTAAGAACAAATAAACACTTCAATTCCAAAACGTTGGTTGATTTGATTTCTTTTGAGACTTACAAATACTAGGCAAACACACAGTTCTTAGTTTCTCTCAACTCCTAGTTATTGCCTAAGCTCTAAATCAAGATGAACTCTTTCTCTCTAGTTCGACAACCTCTCTTTTGATAAAAGAACTAAACTATTTATACTATGGCATAATCACCGGGAACTAATTACCTAAAAGCAAGTGAATAATAATAAATAAAGTATTAAATCTAAACTAGCCGAATATAATGACAAACTAGCTTCAACTGTTAAGATCCCGAATCTGGTAAATCTCTTGGCGAATCAACTTTTTCCTTCTTTAGCTCTCTTTCCTTCTTTAGCTTCAAGGAAGATTTCTTTCCATAAATACGCGCTCGGTCCCCTTGAGCGTCTTCGGTCCCCTTGAGCGCATCCTCCTTGTGTAGCGTATTACTTTGTGCAGCTTGATCCTTTACTCTCAATGTTCGGTCCCCTTCAGTATCCTTCGATTCCCTTGCTCCTAGTTAAGCGCCTTGAGCGCTAGTCTTCTCACTGAACTCGCTCTTGTCTCTTCTCTTAAGCTCGTTGTTTTCCACGCTTTAGCTTCCTAAGTAACTCAAAGGCCTATTGATTTCCTGCGATATCTCACTCAATACTAATATTAGTTCATAAGGTAGTTTGTTATCACTAAAACTAGGGCATTATCAGTTATACGAACTAAGGGGCTAGTAACGCTAAGCAGGAGGCTGCCAATCCTGCGAGTTCGGTTACTGTGGGTGAATTGCTTGGGTTACACGTCTCGTCAGGTACTCCGCCTTCGTCATCCGATCCGACTAATTCTGCTCCTCCTTTGGTTATTGCTCGTCCTCCTGCGAAGGCAGCGTCTTCTTTGATTGCTCCTGTGAGTGCTGTTCCGAATGCTTGGGCCCAGAAATCGAAGAAAATCTTTATGAATTGCGGTTTGGGAGGTAAACTCTCTTTCATTCCTCCTACCTCGGATCGTGTTGCTATTAGCATTTTGGATGGTTTGCCTATCGAGAGAGTATGGGGTTGGTTGTTACTTGGTCAGCATGTTGGTTATAATCCTGGTCATCAGATGTTGCTTGAATTGATGCGTAGCTGGGGTGTGAAGGCTAAGTATAAGGTTGAGGAAGGATGGTTGATCTTATCATTTGAGTCTGAGATGGATAGAGATATGGTGCTACGTGGGGGACCATATTTCATGTTTGGCAGGCCTATCATCTTGAAGATGATCCCAGACAAGTTCACGTTTAATCGACGTGACATTGCTACTATTCCACTATGGGTTCAGATCTTTGGTTTACCAAAGAACTTTTGGACGAGTGATATTCTTAGTCGGATTGCTTTGCATGTGGGGAAGCCTTTGTTTGTTGATACTGTCACGGACAGCAGGTTGCGGGGGTCTTATGCTCGAGTTCTTGTGGAGGTAAACTTTGCTGCTCCTATAGGTGTGACCTTGGATTTTGATGATGGGGAGTCCATTGATGCTACTTTCTTGTTTGAAAACGAGCCTAAGTATTGAAAGGGTTGTTTTCATTTTGGTCACTCGGATGAGCTATGCCAGTTTAAGGAGAAGCGAGCTGATGTTGGTATGAAGGGCAAGCGAAAGGAAACAAGGTCCGAAGGCAGCTACTTTGGCTGTGCTTAAGGCTCCTGTTCCTGCTCCGGAACCGACCCACCCTTCTGAGACTACCGATCCTTCTGCGAGTGTTGATGTTGTGCCTAAGAGGAGTCAGGTTGGTGTTCAGACCAAGAGTTCGCCTAGTGACCCAACTGGGGTTCAGTTTGAGGGTGTGGGGACTGTGGTCCAGTCTGAGCTGCCACAGGATATGAGTCAGGTTGATCGCGACTTGGCCCCTACTATTATGGGCAAGAATACTGTTGTTGTTGATGGTCAGGTCTCGGTTGATGGTTTGGCACCTGGGATGGACCTTCAATTGGGGGATGTGACTGCTAAGGAGGCATGTGAACTGTCTGTATCAGGGGAGGAGAGCCTTAGGCTTGAGTCCGTCAATGACATAGCGGCACCTACGGACTTGGCAGTTGAGCACTCTGCGGACATCCCACCACCTGCTAGCCCTCATAAGGGGGCTTCTATGGCTTTGAGAGAGTCAAGGTTGTTGAATGTTGATATGACTTCTACTACGGCTGTCGGCAATAGGAAGAGGATTCTTAGACGTCCTAGCAGCGTCCGGAAAGAGGTTTCCTAATGAATGCCTTAGCTTGGAATGTGCGCGGGCTTGGCCAAGTCCGGAAACAAAATGGTGTGAACGAGGTGATTCGCAAGTTCTTTGCTAAGGTATGTGGTCTTTTCGAGACCAAGTATGGTAGAGGTGACATTACTGCTCTTGTTAGGCGTATGGTTCCTGGTTGGGAGTTCACTACGAATTTTCACCTAGACCAGCGCGGTCGTATTCTTGTTATCTGGGACCCTAGCTATGTTGATTTGGAGATTCTGACTATGTCTACGCAGTATATTGTGTGTCTTGTTACGTGCAAGACTTCTGGTGTACGATATGGTATTTGCTTTGTGTATGGTCTTCATTCTGTTGTGGCCATGCGGCCACTTTGGGACTATGTTGAACAGCTGTTTGCGGCACATGATGTTCCCTGGCTGCTCATGGGGGATTTTAACTGTGTCATTAATGCAAACGAGAGATTTCATGGTGAGGTTATTCATATGCCTGAGTGTAGAGATATGATTGATGCCTGTAGGCGACATGGGCTGACAGATGCCCCTACGTCCAGTACTTCACTCTATACCTGGACTAATGGGACTGTCTTGAGTAAGCTTGATAGAGTTCTAGTTCATCCTGGTTGGTTTTCTGCTGAGCATTATGTTAGGGTTGAATACCCAGATGTTGGTATCCCTTCGGATCACAAGACCTGTGTTGTTACTCTCAAACGACCTGATTTTTGTGGACGAATGTACTTCAAGTTCTTTAGCATGTGGGCTGATCATCCGCGGTTTATTGAGGTGGTCTCGAATGGTTGGGTGCATCCTCCTCAGGGCACGTTCCAGTTCAGACTTGCCAAACTCCGCAAGAGCTTGAAGTACCCTCTGAAGTGCCTGAATAAGGCTGAGTTAGTCACATCTCTCGTGCTGCTATGGCTATCTCTGCATTTGATGTTGCTTTAGAGGATCTCAGACAGGGTTCGGATGTTCTGGAATTATTCAGGCTGCTTCTGATGCTCGTGTGGCTGCTTCTCGGCTCTCTGTTGCTGAAGCTAGTTTTCTTGGACAGTAGGCAGAAGATAGATATGTTCTTTTCAATGATCAGTGTACGAGGTACTTTCATAGCCTGATGAAGGTTAATGCTCGGAAGAGCTACATTGCTTCAGTGATTGGCAGGACTGGTATGCCTACTACTACTATTTATGCGGTTGCGGTTGAGTTCCTTGCTTTTTATCAGGGGTTATTTGGGACTGTTGTGCCAGTTCAGTTGCCTGCTTCATCTGTGTTTGCCCTTGGTCCTCGGCTGTCTACTGAAGCGAGTGATTCCTTGGGTGTTGAGGTCTCAGTTGATGAGATTAGAGCTGCTCTTTGGTCTATTGGTGATGAGAAGGCCCCGGGCCCTGATGGGTTCAATGCGAGGTTCTTCAAAGCCTCGTGGGAGATTACTGGGCCTGATGTGTGTGCAGCTGTGAAGGAGTTCTTTGTTAGTGGGCGAATTCTGAAACATCTCAATCACACTGTTATTTCTCTTGTTCCGAAGGTGGATTCCCCTTGCAGGGTTGAGCACTACCGACCAATTGCACGTTGCAATGTTGTCTACAAGCTGATCTCGAAGATCATGACTACTCGGCTTGCCAGAGTCCTTGGTACTCTCATTGACCCGGCCCAAAGAGCTTTTGTGGAGGGGCGGCTGATGAGTGAGAATATTTTTCTCGTCCAGGAACTGCTGAGGAGATACTCAGTCACGAAGGATACCAGACGGTGTTTCTTGAATGTAGACATTGCCAAGGCATATGATACTGTGTCTTGGGATTTCCTTCGGTTCACTTTGCGTCATCTGGGTCTGCCTGCTCGGTTTTGTGCATGGGTTATGGAGTGTGTCACTACTGATACTTATTCGATCAAGGTCAACCGTGGTCTTCATGGTTTTTTCCTTGGTCAACGAGGATTACGGCAGGGCAATCCTCTCTCTCCTCTGTTATTTGTGTTGTGTATGGAGATGTTCAGTAGATTGATGCGCAGGGATACTATTGTTCCAGAGTTTGGTTACCATCAGCACTGCACAGGTATCGAGCTCACTCATTTGATCTTTGTTGATGATGTCGTTTTGTTCTGTCGGGGGGACGCTCCTTCTGTCTCCATCCTCAGTGACTGTTTGAGGAAGTTTGGGGATATGTCGGGCTTACGGGTAAGTGCGGCTGATAGGCGCAATCCTGATGGCGCCAAGATTGGTTTTTAGGTGACTTTAGAGACATTTTGTAAGCACTTATTCATTGAATTAAGCATATGAGGCATCGGGACAAAAGGCGACGAATATGCTTAAGAATGAAGTGCTAAGGATTTAATCTGATTTCAAATATATCTTTCTCCCTACTCATATATCCGATTGAGTTGATTCCAATTCGAGGAGTTAGATCTTGAAGTCTAGTACGTCCCCTCCAAATTTGAGCGCAATCAGAGTTGTGAGTCAAAAGTTATGGCCATTTTACTGAGATGTCACCAGAGAACAACAAAGACCGATCCGCGCCCGCGGTTTCCTGACTGCGCCCGCGGCTCTCCCTGAGTGAATGAGCATTTTGACCATCTTTTGTAACTCCTTGCTCTTAAATTAGTCAAATTTGGAGTTTTGAGCATTTTGACCATCTTTTGTAACTCCTTGCTCTTAAGTTAGTCAAATGGGGAGTTTTGAAACCTCCATTTTAGGGAGGGGTTTTTAAGGGGTTCTTATACTTGTTTGACCATTATCTAATCTCTCAATTTTGAAATTCAAGAAACTCTTTCTTTTTGTAATTTGTTTTCTAAGAAATCTATGGAGAACTAAGCCTGCTTGTGTTCACCTTGAACTTCTAGCTCTTGATTTGGGTCATTGTAGTAAGGTTCTTTTTCCCTTTGTTCTTATTTGTCTTTGGATTTGTTCTTTGAACTCCTGCGCTTAAACTTGTGATTGATTTATATTGATTTATCTAGAATGATCAACTAGGTTTATTGATGTTTTTCATATTGCTAGGTTTAGACAATTCTATTTGAAGAATCTAAACCTTTTGTAGCAAACTCTTTCTTCATGAACTATTTGTGATTGATTTTAGGGTAGAGATCTTAGATTCATGTCAAGTACCGACTATTTGTCAATGGTATTGCATGAACCTACTTATTTTTTAACTTTATGCAATTGTGCTATTAAATCTAGGTATTTCCGTGGTTGTAGCATGATTAAGGTTTCTAGGACTATTTGGACTAGTTGCTAGTTATGAACAAAGAGTAGGACAATCCATTTAGATTTGATTGGAGCATTGGTTGTTAAGAATCTAGGATCCACCGGCCTTTTCAAGTTTTTTTTTTTTTTTTTTTTTGCCCAAAGGTAAATAATTTTATAAATGGCAAAACATTACATCTCCTTAGTTCTCCTTAGTTCAATAGCATACGACGAACCATAGCACGCCCCCTTCTACCCGTAATCCGAAGCTTATGTAGCATTCGGAATTTACACATCTCAATTATCTCCCTAGTTACACCCTCCACATCTACTACTCGATTAGTAAAGATTACATCATTCCTATGTTTCCAGCAACAATAAACACAGCCCATAATTGCATTTAGACGCGACAAATACACATTATTATTTCTTCTATTGCAGTCAGCAAACCATAGCCACCATCTCATCAGACCGTCCTTGCGCTCAGTGACGCCCAGCCAATTCATAACCCGGCCGAAGATCTCGCTTGTAATCCTACATTCTGCCCACAGGTGCGCTGTAGTCTCCGGTGCTGCGTTGCATAAAGCGCAAGCATCATCATCCGCCAAGCCCCACCTATGCAGCTTCGTTCTCAGCGGCAGTCTGTTAAGCGTGGCCAGCCAGCTAACGAAGGCCCATTTCGCAGGATGAATCCCCTTCCATATGACTTTGCACCAAGGAAGATCAGTCCCTGCAGGTGCAAAAATCCTATACACAGCCGCTGAAATGATTTTACCATCCCCGGAAGATAGTTCCGCAGAGTCAATCAAGCTCGTAGTGGACAACCTCTGGAAATCATCTCGTATGCGCAATATGTTCTTCCAAATAACCGAGCACTGTGCTGCAGTCCTACAATGCCAAATATCTGCCCTTTTCGTGAGGTTTGCGCTTGCCCATGCAGTCTAGAGGCTTTGCCGACCCGCATGGATATCAAACACAAACTTAAAAACGAGGGTCTTATTCCAGGATAGTAGTTCCTTGAAGTCAAGCCCGCCACGTTCCCTTTCTTTACATACTTTCTTCCAAGCGACAAGCGCTCGTTTATTACCCACCTCGCCTGTCCACAAGTATGATCTGAACAAAGCCTCAATCTTTCTAATGATGCCCTTTGGAAACACAATTACTTGCATTCAGAAAGAAACCACACTCTCAAGAACTGATTTAATCACCTGCACTCGTCCAGCATACGACAACTGACGCGATTGCCGAGAAGAGATTGCGCTTTGGATACGGCTGAATAGCGGCTGGTAGTCAGCAGTCTTCAATTTCGCAGAATGCAATGGAACGCCTAAATAGCGCACAGGGAAACGGCCCATCTGAAAACCCATCAGCTCAGCGCAACCCGCACGTTGCTGTGCATCTAGGCCGCCAAAGAATATTGTAGTTTTACTGGCATTAGCAACCAGCCCAGATTCCGCCGCAAAGGATTGAAGTTCAGATTTGATTATACGCAGAGTCAACTCATTCGGTTTACAGAAAATCAGAAGATCGTCCGCAAAGATGAGGGTGGAAATCTTCAATTGCTTACAACGAGGATGGAAAGCAAACTCAGGTGTATTGCTAGCCCTACTCATCCTACGCGTGAACATCTCCATGACCAGAACAAACAAGTAGGGAGACAAAGGGTCACCCTGCCGCAACCCTCGTTTCCCCTTGAAAAAACCCTCAACCTCCCCATTAATAATCACCGAATATGTCGGGGTAGTGACACATTCCATGATCCATCCGATCATCTGATAGGGGAAATCAAAATACTCCAGCGTAAAGCGCAAGAATTTCCAGCTCACACAATCATACGCTTTCTGAAGGTCAATCTGCATCAAACATCTAGGCGACGTGAATCTTCTATCATACCCTTTCACAATGTCCTGTGCAACAACGATGTTATCAGCGATCCTACGATTAGGGACAAAAGCACCTTGATTAGGCGAGATGAGCGCATCCAGGAGAGGACGGATGCGCTGAACAAGCGCCTTCGATATGATTTTAAGAATCGTATTGCAACACGCTATTGGTCTAAAATCACGGACAAGGAAGGGCGAGTCAACCTTGGGGATAAGATTTATGAAGGTGGCATTGTTCTGACGAAGGATCCTTCCCCGACGAAAGAAATCTCTTACCGCAGCTCGAACATCCGCTCCAATGATGCTCCAGCACGCTTTATAGAATTGACTACCAAACCCATCTGGTCCCGGTGATTTAACATTACCAATTCCCTGAAGCGCATCCCAAATCTCCGAATCACTGAAAAGCGCACAAAGCCCTGGGTGGAGCGCATAGCCAATTGTTACACCAGGCAAATACGCGTCATCAGGAGCAGCTGTGTCTATCTCAGTACCAAATAATCCCGTGAAGAACCCCAGAATCTCCCCCACTATATCCGGTCGGGCAGTCAGATTCAAACCAGCAGCGTTCTGAATACCCCAGATTGCGCTCCTCTTACGAACTTGCTTGAGCCCTCTGTAAAACACAGCAGATCGCTCTTCCCCCAATTTCAGCCAATCAACTTTCAGTTTCTGCGCTGCAAAGCTTTCAACTTGGGCAGTTCTACGATCAAGAAGTTCTCTAGCAGAATGAACTGCCTGCTGTAGCTCAGTATTCGAAAAATCCTCTTGCAATAGGCCTTGGGCATGTTTAAGGCTTATCAGACTTTCATCCACCATTAATTGCAGGTCACGAAAGCGCCCCCTTTGCCATCCTTTAAGCGCACCTTTAACCCGTTTCAGTTTTGCAGCGAGACTATATTGGGCATTGCCCTCAACCCTTCCATTCCAAGATTCCCGTATCAACTCAAGAAAGTCCGGTTCCTCCACCCAAAAGTTCTTGAATTTGAAGGGCAAACGTTTAAACTCGCACTCAGGATCAAGCCGCAGGATGCTTGGCGAATGATCAGAGAATGCCGGCTGGTCATAGAACACCGTAGAAGAGGGGAACGCATCAATCCAGCTATCGCTAACAAGGACACGATCAAGCTTGCAAGCAATTCGTCGAACACCCACCTGTTGATTGCTCCACGTGAAGTGAGCACCCGAATACGTATGTTCCTGCAAGTCAGACCTAGCCAAAAAGTCACAAAGCCCAGCATCAACCTCCACAACATGTCGCTCAAAATTAAGCTTCTCATCAATCTGTGCAATGCAGTTAAAATCACCCAGTACCACCCACGGCAAGGGAGTGTTACTACGAATTCGTAACAGGTCGGACCATAGCGCGCTTCTACCAGCGCAATCATTGCAGGCATACACAAAAGAGGCATAAAACTGAAACCTACCATCCCGACTCCGAACAAGAAGATGAATCAGTTGCTTGATGATAGTAATAGTCGTCACTTCCAGCATGGTATTATCCCACGTTACCCAAATGCGCCCCTTCTCTGTAGTCGAACTATTGGTCACAAAAGGCCAACCCAGATTCAGTCTGCGCTCAAACACAGCTTCCCGAGCAATATCAAGTTTGGTCTCCAAAAAACCCGCCAGACTAATTTTATTCTGGCGCAAGAACTCTGTAAGAAGCCTCGCTCTAGGGGCAGAGTTACACCCCCTAGAGTTCCAGGCAATAAGATTGGCGTAACTCATTTCCCCTTCGCCCTTTCCGGGCCGCTGCTACGAAGATTCCTGGGATTCTGGGTATCCTGAGTACCATGCCGTCCACGACGTTGATTATTTTGCGGGGGAGGAGCCCGCTTACATTGTGTAGGATCAAGGGCCATACTCACATTCCCAGCAGGGGATGAAGTAGTCAAGCTACTACTAGCATTATTATCCGCATTCTTACCACACACCCCCACAGTTTCCACACCATCACCCCCACAGGATTTGGGAAGCGCAGGGAGGATAGCACCCAAATTGACTTGCTCAGTGATCTGCTCATTCTCCTGCTCAGTCAATGCCGCCTGGGCAATCACAGTCTCCACCACAGGTCCATTGTTCATACTTGGATCATCCACCACTTTGCACTTGCATTTACGGGTAGAATGTCCGAATTTCGCACAATGAGCGCAAGTCCACGGAATCCACTCATACCATATGCGCTGAAAGAACCGTTTCCCCGCAGGATCACGCATGATCAGACATTCCTTAAGGACATCCTGGGGCGTTACCTGAATCAACAGTCGTGCTTGTTCAATCGTCGAACCCATCGCAGTACGCTCATCCATAGCCAAAGGTGTGCCCACCATGTTGGCCATGATATCCACCATATGGCTAGATGAGAACAGATGATTAATATTCCGGAGTTGCACCCACGCCGGCAGACTTGGGAATTCCGACCACGCCATCGGCCTACCTTGCACCCATTTCATCAAGGCAATAGGAAATTTCCCCTCGTAGAACCAAGGTCCCCCTTCAAGCGCCTTGTTACACTGTTCTTCATTACCAAACTTGAAGCACCAGAGTCCGTTCCGTCTACGAGTCACATCCGGACAGAACTCTGCCCAAAACTGATCGACAAAGGCCGCCATACCCTCGACTGTGCTTTTCGGACCCATCACTCCTCCAACCAACGTAAACTTCGCTTTTTCGATTTCTTTCCCAACCTCTTCAAACGAGAAATCATACGTGGTCCGATCAGCGAGCTTCAGCACCGGCACAGGCCGGAGTTTGGGCGCGGCCGGGGCCAGGCGAACAACCTGCGCCGCCGTCAATGTAGTCGAACCAGAGGCAGGATTCCCTGCACACCCGCTGTTCACAGCGGCCATCGTAAAAACCCTAGCAGCCAACAACTAGGGCACAGCCACCGTAAACCTTACGTAACAGTACTTCCACCCGTGGAACACCCTCCCACTTCGACGAACCTATCACACCTCCTACCAGCCAGAGCCGACGGACGTGGCGGTGGCGCGCGGTGCGGCCGCCTCGACCCAAGGAGCGTGGAATTTAGGGTTTCGAAAAGAGAGTTTTTTGATGTTTGGGAGTTTGGTTTTATGCCTTTTCAAGTTGCTAGAATGGATAGGTGAACCATTTCATTCTTATTACTTTCTCAAGATTTTCGTGTTTGTTTCGTGCCTTATTTTCAAGCATTTGTGAAAACCCCCCCTTTTCGGAAAATCATATAAAAACTTGCTTAGAGAATTCTTGCTCCCTTGGGTACGACCTCGACTTACCCACTATACTAGTGGTAGTCTAGTTGAGAAATACTTTGACAGGGGCACAACAGCTTTGGCCCTTGTCAGCGGCAAAGTCCTCTATGTTTTTGGCTTCGGTACCGGATGATGAAGTGGGTACTTTACGTGCTATTATGGGTTTTCGTGAGGGTACGTTTCCTTTTAGGTACCTCGGGATTCCGATCAGTCCGCACAACCTTCGGGTTATGGACTATAAGCTGCTTTTGGACAGGATCAGTGGGTATCTTAGCGCTTGGGCGAGGAGGAGTTTGTCCTTTGCTGGTCGTCGTGAGCTTTTGGCTTCTATGATTCAGGGTGTTGAGGGTTTCTGGTTTTCTATTCTTCATGTGCCTGCAGGAGTTGTTTCTGCGCTGATCACCCTTTGCAGGAATTTTCTGTGGCGTTAGCCGCGAGTTAGTTAGAGCAGTGTCTACTGTCCGAGACAGGAGGGGGGTCTGGGCCTGCGGGATTTGGCTGTCTGGAACAGCTGCTTCCTCTTGAAGAACTATTATCATATTTCTGAGGGGCGGGAGAGTCTTTGGGTTCGTTGGATTCACCACAGATTCCTGCGTGTTGATAACCCAAGCACTTGGGTTGCTCATCGACGAGATCCCTCTCTGATCAAGGGGATTCTGGCAGCTAGAGATAGAGTTGTTCAGATGGTTGATAGAGAGTTGGAGGTTGAGGAGACTCTTGATAGTTGGTGTACTGCTGGCAGGTTTTGTGTCTCGGTTGCGTATGATGCGCTCCGGGATAGGAAACCGAGTGTGTCTTGGAAGGCTGAGGTCTGGCCCAAGCATAACACTCCTAGGCATTCGTTCATTTTGTGGTTGGTTGTGCTTGGATGGTTATCTACCTATGATAGATTGTTCTTTCTTGACGTTGATCCGTCCTGTCATCTTTGTGAGTCGGCAGATGAGTCTCATTCACACCTCTTCTTTGAGTGTTCGGTTGTTCGGAGCGTCTGGCAGGCAGTATGCACCCGGTTTCACATTCCTCCCTCTTGCACTTCTATTGATAGTACTATGGTCTGGTTGCGCGCGCAACATGGTGGAGGAGTTCTTGCTAGGGCTCAGACTTTTGCGCTTTCGGCGACGGTTTACTTGGTTTGGCAGGCGCGGAATGCGCTTGTTTTTTAGCACAACCGGATTCCGGTTGAGGTTATTGTTAGGCAGATTAGTATTCATGTTTTTAGACTTTTTTATGACATGTTTCCTATTACCATGGTTGTTTCAGCACTTGGACACTAGTTTGTTGATTATTTAGCACAGTATGGATAGCCTGTGTGTTATGCCATATGTGCTCTTGGACTGTTTGTGATTTGAATTCCCCGTTTATAGGGACATACCACTTATATTATTTACATTTTAACAAAAAATAATAATATCATCAACGTATACCTGAACCACTAGGATGTCGCCTTTATGTTCCTGGATGAAGAGCGTCTTGTCGATTGTTCCCCTCTTGTAGTTGTTGGCGAGGAGATACTCAGAGAGGCACTCATACCATGCCCTTGGTGCTTGCTTTAACCCATAGAGGGACTTATCTAGGAAATAAACATGCTCTGGGTGATTTGAGTCTTCAAAGCCTAAAGGCTGCTTCACGTACACTTCTTCATTGAGCACACAATAGAGAAAAGTCGTCTTCACATCCATTTGAAAGAGCTTGAAGCCCTTGTGCGAAGCGAAAGCAATAAGAAGTCGAATGGCCTCTAATCTAGCAACTGGGGCGTAGGTCTCGTCATAATCAATCCCTTCTTGTTGATTGTACCTCTGTGCTACTAAACGTGCTTTGTTTCTAACCACAGCTCCTGAATCATCGAGCTTGTTGCGAAAGACCCAACGAGTGCCTATGATGGTGCAATTGGAGGGCTTAGGAACAAGGCGCCAGACTTTGTTTTGCTCGAACTCATGAAGCTCTTTTTGCATAGCAGCCACCCAATCTGGATTAAGGATGGATTCTTTGATATTCTTAGGCTTAGTGAGAGAGACGAAGGCGTTGAAGGCACAAAGGCTGGTTTACTTAGTTATTTCATCAAGAGCTTCAACGATTGTCTCTGGAGGAGCTAGTCGAGCTACACGAGAGTGAGTGTGAATTCCAAAATGGACTGGGGTGTGCATGTTCGTTGGAGGATGAGCTCCTTGTTGTTGAAAGGCTCTAGTGGGAGGCTCTGTGTTCTGATCAATGTTTCAGGTAGAAGGCCCTTCGTTATCGCTGTCCGAGTCAAGGCCTGAGGGAACTGAGGCTGTATAAGGAGGGGCGAGTGGGTTTAAGGCTTTATGAGGAGATGCTTGATCGATATCTAAAGGGGCTTCAAAGGAGGCGACTTATGGGAATGGATCGGAAGTGTTTGTCGAGGAAGTGAGGACGGCGCTTTCATCGAACACTATGTTCTTGTTCTTTGGTTGAAGACCTTGTACGCTTTGCTTTCTGGGACATAGCCAAGAAAGATGGCTTCATCACTTCGTGCATCAAACTTGCCTAAATTATCTTTCCCATTATTCAGCATGTATCAGTTGCATCCAAACACCCTAAAATGATATATGCTTGGAGGGTATCCCTTGATCAGCTCGTAGGGAGTCTTGCCTAGAGAAGGGCGTAGAAGAGCTCTGTTGGTGATGTAGCATGCAGTGTTCACCGCTTCAGCCCATAGAGAGGGAGTGACACAACTTTGAAGAAGCATGGTGCGCGCCATCTCTACTAGCCTTCGATTCTTTCTTTCAACCATTCCGTTCTGTTGTGGTGTCCTAGGAGCTGAGAAGTTGTGAGCAATTCCTCTTTTAACGCAGTAGCTCAACATCTCCCCATTCTCAAATTCAGTTCAATGATCAGATCTTATAGAGCGCACCTTCAGAGATAGAATTCTCGAGTAGGACGACCAACTCTATGAAGCGCGAGAAGGCTTGATTCTTGGAGCGCAGGAATAAGGTCCGCGTGAACCTAGAGTAGTCATCAACGATCACAAATATATAGCATGCTCCACCAGGACTTTGAACGCGCATTGGGCCAAATAGATCCATATGAAGAAGCTCAAGGGGCTTCTTTGTTGTGACGTTCTGCTTGGCTTTGAATGAGGTTCAACGTGTTTGCCCTTAACACAATTAGCACAGTGTGTCAAGTTGTCTATCTTGATAAGAGGTAGACCACGAACTAGCTCCTTTGCACGCAACTTATGTAGAAGATGGAGATTTACGTGCCCTAGTCGTTGATGCCATAATTCTGTTTGATCTTCAATAGTAGCGAGACAAAGGTGACCTTTTGGGATGGAGCTGGAGTCAAAGATATAAGTGTTGTTGACTCACTTCCCCCTTAAGATGATCTCCCCAATAGAATTTCTCACAAGGCAGTTTGAGGTAGTGAAGGTCACTTAGTTTGGTCCCTCATCACAGAGTTGAGCTACGCTTAAGAGGTTGTAACAAAGGCTCTCCACAAAGTTCATCATCTGGATCTCTATCTTGTCATTTAGATGTACCTTTCCGTGTCCAGTGATTTCTCTAGATCTCTTGTCGCCAAATGATACGCTTCCACCATCATATACTTGAAAACTTCTTAATCTCTCCTTGTCTCCAATCATGTGACATGAGCAGCCACTGTCTATGTACCATTTGCTCTCGCTGCTCAGGTTTTTTTGTAAATAAGCAATCAAACTTTTGGAACCCATTGAAGCTCAGCTTTTCTGGGTGGATTAGTTTTCTGGTTAGTATAAGGAGAAGTACTACGATCGAGCATTTGGCCTTTAGATGAGGAGGCAGTCTGTAGAAAACACGTGTTTGATCAGCTATTGTTCACTGTCACTAAGGTTCATTAAGCCTTAGTTGCGCTTAACAAGAATTCAATTGCGCTTTGAATACTTGGGTTGCGCTTAACCTATGAAGAACTATTAGTAATGAGTTTACTAAAGTCCTTAAGTGCGGAAGAGGTTAGACAGACAATTAAGCGCGCTTTAAGTTGTTAAAGCGCACCTATATTTGCACACACAAGAATTTCCAAACGGTGAGAACCCTAAGTCACTAGCTGACTCGGGATAAAACTCACCATTACACTTATATTGATTAAGAAAGTATTACAATCTCTCGCTTCACCACTTGAAGCTCACTCGTAAGCTCTCTCTTTACAATACTTGGAATTCAGCTCGAAGAACAATGAAGGCACTCTCAACACTCTCTGATTACAAACCAATATATCTCTTAAGCTCTCTCTAGCTTCCTATATTCTCTCAGTTTGCAATGCCTAGAGTGAATGCAACAGTACTCTATTTATACACAATGCTTAAGCTAAACCTATAACTCAATTCGTGTAACAAACAAAGACTAAGCACAATGCCACCTCATCAATCTGTGTGCCTTGATCACTTCACCAGAATTAATCAACGGCCTGGAGTGAATTGGTTTTGTTCTTCATGTGTTGATCCACGCCACATAAGCAATTCGTGTGCTTTAAGCTCTAACAAACTCCTGCCACGCTGGCGATCCCTGGAGTAGCGTCCCAAAGAGTGTGAAGTTCTTCTCGCACCTTCCTGTGCACGCAACTTGCACTCTCCCGCTTTACCAGCCTTCTTAGTGTGTGGATTTGTTCTTCTGCGCTCTGGCACACCCTAAGCTTCGGTGGAACCTCGTGGTCAACCTTCTTCAACTTCATTCAAGCGCGTCTCTATGCCCTCGAAGCTCGATCACTCTTACTTATTGGTCTTGAATGTATTTATTAAACACCGTTTGCGAAACTTACTTTCTCCGCTTGGTGTTAAGCGCGACTGAGACCAGTCAAGCGCATCTCTGAGTGACTTAAGCGCATCCTTACAAATATGGAAATAACCTGGAAGGCTTAAAAACACTAAGAGATTAAACATATTAGTTTGTTATCATCAAAACAAAGAGAAATAGATTAAGATTTAACAAGACGATTAAAGCTCAACTAACAATTTCCCCCTTTTTGATGATGACAAACTGTAAACAGGTAAGCTCATTAATACTTTCTTAAGTGACTAAAATGAAGGCAATAATATCAATTTAATCAAGTATTCAGATTCGGAATTGGATCAAAGTATCTTACCAAGTACTTAACCATACAAAGTATCTTACCAAGTACTTAACCATACCAGTTTTCAATTCCCCCTGAATTCAAGCACGATCTCATACTTCCCCCTTAATCAAAGAGGAATGTACCTGTGTTTTTCCCCCTTTTGCCATCATCGAAAAATTCAAAGCAGAGTCATACAGTAAGAAAATAGTAGATTGCGCTTGCTAGCTAGGACGTCAGACAAAGCTCAATAGAGAACATTAAGCAATTGAAGTAAAGAAAGTCACGTCAGTAAGGCTCTCAGAGATATAAAAGTCAAAATGCATACTTCATTTATATTGTTCACAAACTGCCACAAAGTAGGTAGGAACCCTAGCAAGCTAAGTCACAAAAACTTATAACAAAGTAGAGAGAGAAAAGAAAGTCAGTAAAAGCGCTTTAAAAGCGCAACCATCACAACTGCTCACAAACTACCACCCCTATCAGCTTCAAACTTCTCCTGGACCAGCTCTCAACATAGTCGACATCAGCTCAACCATCTCTCGAAGATGCTTTTCTACCCTCTCCTGATGCGCTTCCATCGAGGCCACAATCACTGACAAGTCAGCAGAGCTAGAAGAGGCTCGAGCGCAAGGGCTCAGCTCAGAGCGCGAGCTAGAATGGAGCTTCTCTTCAGTCTTGGGCAAGAGAATAGCAACGATGGCATCGGTTGTAAGAAAAGTTCAACAGGCATAATCAGGAAGAGAGGTGTCGTACAAACCGTCGGCACGAAGCATCTTACAGATTAAGTGCGGGAAAGGCAAAGGACCGGATGTAGCAGCGCGACACAGCACCAGATGACTCATCATGAGCTGAGCGGTATTGACAACCTGATTTGAAATAACTGCAGCCATAATACAACAATCAGCGATAGTCACCTTGTCACGGTCGTAATCTCGCGGCGTGATGTTGGTGATGATGAAGTGGTGCAGCAGGCGCTTAGAGGGGTGAAGCATATCCACTGTAAGCGCTCCCTTAGGCACATTAGGTCCGAAAACTGCCTTCTTTAGCGCAGTAGCACCGGCCGACCAATTCTTCTTGTAAAGCCGTCCGAAACCACTGGACTGCTCCGTTAAGACAATAGCTTTGGCAATATCCTTGACACGAAAACATTCTTTAGAATTACCTCTCCATGTGAAGCCAACTGAGATGTATTCAGGATTAGGCGCTTGGTACTCTAGAGTTGCATAAAATTGATAAACCATTGCGTTGTTGCAGCGCGCAGGCTCTGTCTCAAGCGTATCCCAGCCTTGGAAGCTCAACCAGGTGGCAAAGCGCGTGATGTGGGAAGAGTCTTGAAGCCTGGTCAGTAGATCAGTAGTAACGATCTCTGGAAATAAGAACGAGCGCTTCTGTACACCCTGAGAAATGGCAGGAAAATCAGCTAAGCCCATTACCTTGGTGTGCTTGGATCTGGTGAAGTGCCAGCTGGTTTCTGCTCTAGAGGAGGAGAATCGTGCTCAGACCCATCGGAAGACTGGACATCCTCTAAAGTAGGAGGAGTAGGAGTTGCGGCCTTGCGCTTCTTGCCTTTGCGGCGAAGCGCATCACTTTGCCGATCTGGTCTCTGAGACTGTAAAGGAAGAGGAGAATCCACGCCAGTTCGAGGTAAGAGTTGAAACTCACCATCGTCGTCTGAGTCAGATGGAATACTGGCGAGAAGCTCTTTCGGAGACTGCAGAGATTGCGCTTGAGGCCGAACTTTGGAGCCAGACCGAGAAGGGGTGTCAATACTGAGCGCACCTTTACCTTTAGCTGGAGTTGTGTGTGACGTCTCAGCTTGAGCTCTTCCAAGCTCCTTCACTGGATCGTAGCCAGCGAATTCTAAATCAACGACAAACTGAGCAAGATCCGCCTTGGGATCATGAGAGAACAAGGGCTTCAACGGGCTATCTGGGTTTGTAGCTACGGGATCTGGTTCGTCATGGCCTGTAAGGTCTATGGGATCAGAATGTGAGGCTGTTTTAGTAGCTGAGGAATCTGGGTTTGGTGTAGGAGAGTCTGGGTTCTTTGTGGGGGAGTCTGGGTTCGGTGTGGGGGATGTAACTTCGTGAGAGGCGGGGAGATTTTGTGGTGGAGGCTGAGTATGGGATGAGGAGGAGGCTTTAGTCATTGCCAGGACGAGTGATTCGACCTTGGCCCGAATTGCTGGGTCAAGCTCATTGAGTTCACTAAGTACTTTGTCCATGGTAGTGACGGTAAGTATGAGAATGGAGAATGAGGGGAGTAGAAGAGGATAGAGGTAGATGGTAAGAAAATGGTAAGGTAAAAATGGTTAGACAAATACCTTGTATATATAGCCCAACCAACATACTCTGAGCCGCTTCAAACGCCAATCAAATTCAATCTCAGAAATGTAGCCGTTACTCGCCCCCAACGGTCCAATAAAATCGCGAAATCCGCGCTAGGCCTGCGCATAGCCCTCAACGGCTATAATTATGACCGTTGCACCGCAAGAGAGCCGTTACATCACACAAGTGGCAGACTGATTTGACAAAAAGGCGTTTCTTCAAAGCTAAGCAAACCCAACTCGGAAGGAAATCCACCCAGATGCGCTGCAAAGCGCGATACACTGCAACACTGAAATGCGCTAGAGACTAAAGCGCATGTTGAACCACCTCTGAATAAGAATACTGAAGAAGCACAACACTGAATGAGATGAGTAGATGTAAGAGCGTGATGTCCAGTTCAATTCTCAAACTACAAAGTAAAGTAATTCATGAATAGGAAGATGCACATTTCATATAGGGGACATTAAAGCATTCAATCACTCAAGTTGATGTGGAAGTATGTGCATATACATGTAGCATGGTAATTGGGCTTTATGTCACCAAATGAATACTTCTCTAATGTAGAGCTCAATAAAGGACGAGAGAAGCGTTACATCTAGTCAGGCTAAGGACACCTATGCAATGGATCATTTCTTAGGCATGTAATATGGGTAGAAGACGATCACCATTGTCACGTTTTTGGCAAAGAAGAGCATGTATGGACTAGGATTATATCAAATTGAGCCAAACAAGTCAGAAAAATCAATACTAATTCATTTCAATGAACAACTATAAAGCATGAAAGACTCAAAGCTATCAAGCGCAAGCGACCATAGTTCGTACCTTGATACTAAGCTCGCTAGTTCTAGTCAAATAGAGGAATACTTACAGTTCCATTGCCTCGAAGCTAATGGAGACGAATAAGGCCAAGCTGAACCCTGAGGTTTAGGAATACCTGACGATTAAGCGCCTAGTGAAGATATCTGCCAATTGCCCTTCCTGAAGATACGTGAATAAGCTCAATATGATTGCGCTCCACGTGATCACACAGAAAGTGATGTCTTACGTCAATGTGCGTCGTTCTTGTATGATGTACAGGGTTCTTCGAAACACATATAGCGCTGGTATTATCACAAAAGATAGATATAGTGTCAAGAGTAATACCGTAGTCAACGAGTTGTTGCTTTATCCACAGTACTTGAGCGCAACATTGCGCTGCAGCTATGTACTCTGCCTCTGTCGTTGAAAGCGCTGTACAATTTTGTTCTTGGATCCCCAGGAGACTAAGCAAGGGCCAAGGAACTGTGCCATACCACTAGTGCTCTTTCTATCAGCCAAGTAACCTGCATAATCTGCATCGGTATAGCCAACAAGAGAAAGACCGCCCCCTTTGGAATACCAAAGGCAAAGATCGCCAGACCCTTTCAAATACCTGAAGATGCGCTTTACATGAGAAAGGTGAGAAGCGCGAGGGTCTGACTGTGATCGAGCGCATACACTTACGGCAAAAACAATATCAGGACGTGAAGCAGTTAAATACATTAGAGAACCTATCATACCTCGATACATGGTTTCATCTACCTTCTCAGCCATTAAATCTTTGTCCAGTTTTGTAGTGGTTGAGAGGGGAGTAGGGCAAGGTTTGGAGTTCTCCATTTGATACTTCTTAAGCAGCTCTTTGATGTATTTCTGCTGGTGAATCTCAATGCTTTCATCCATTTGGTTTACTTGAAGCCCTAGAAAATACTTGAGCTCACCAATCATGCTCATACTGAACTTGAGTCTCATGGTGTTCTTAAAGTCTTCTACAAGCTGCAAGTTAGTAGAACCAAATATAATATCATCAACGTAAATTTGAACAATGAGAATATCACCTTTCACTTCCCTTATGAAGAGGGTTTTGTCCACCAAACCTCTCTTGTAGTCATTTGCCAACAAGTACTTAGATAGACAGTCATACCAAGCGCGAGGGCTTGCTTCAGTCCATAGAGCGCTTTGTCTAGAAAGTACACGTGGTCTAGATAAGCTGGATCTTCAAATCCTGGTGGTTGCTTGACATAGACCTCCTCATTAATCTTACCGTTGAGGAAGGCTGTCTTCACATCCATTTGAAATAGCTTGAATCCTTTGTGCGCTGCGTAGGCTATCAACAGTCGAATTGCCTCAAGTCGAGCTACTGGTGCGTACGTTTCATCGTAGTCAATGCCCTCTTGTTGATTGTAACCTTGTGCAACAAGATGCGCTTTGTTTCGTACCACCACTCCACTATCATCCAGCTTGTTTCTGAATACCCTGCGCGTGCCAATTATGCTTCTATCACCTGGCCGGGGTACTAGACGCCAAACTTGGTTGCGCTTGAACTCCTCTAACTCTTCTTGCATGGCTATTATCCAATCTGGATCTTGAAGCGCAACTTGTATGGACTTGGGTTCCTGTAAAGAAACAAAAGCACTACAAGCAAGCATATTACGAACGTTAGAGCGAGTCTGGGTACCTTTTTCATACTGAGATATGATCACAGAAACTGGATGTGAGTTCATCTGTTGATAATCGAGCACGGTGACCTCTGTATTGTCTGGTAGCTTCATCGTTGTGGTTTTGGACAAGCTTTCACTACCACCAGAAAGGTCACTGGGTCCCGCTTGAGGACTTCCAGGTTGCGCTTCACCATTTCTAGGTCCCACTCGAGAGCTAGAAGGAGGAGAAGAAGTAACAGAGGGAGTTACCTGACCTGGAGAAAGAGGTGAAGGAGGAGCTAGAACTTCATTGGATGGTCCACTTCCATGATCTTCATTCTGAGTGTTGTCCTCTGGAGTTGCTTCTTCACTAGGAATGCAAGCTTCTGTGGCCAAGGGCTGAGAAGCGCATCTTCCACCATCATCATCGTCACTTTCCATACCTGAAGAAGGGATAGAAGGTAGCGCTTGAGGACTGGGAAGAGAAGTTGGAGGTAGATCATGGCTGGAGAATGGATCATCGTTGATTTTAGGTACACTTTCGAGCTCTCCTTCATTGAATTTCACATGGATGCTATCTTCTTCCCTTTGAGTTCTCAGGTTGAGTACTCTATATCCTTGACTAGTAGGTGCATATCCAAGGAAGATAGCCTCGTCATTCCTAGCATCAAATTTACCCAAGAGCTCTCTCCCATTGTTATTGACATAACACTTGCAACCAAACACCCTTAGGTGAGAGATATTCGGTGTACGCCCTTTAAGCAGTTCATAGGGAGTTTTCTCAAGAATTGTCTTTAAGAAGGCACGGTTAGTTATATAACATGCAGTGCTCACAGCTTGAGCCCAATAGTGTGAAGCGACACCACTAGAGAGTAGCATTGTGCGTGCCATCTCTTGGAGTGTCCTATTCTTGCGCTCACCACACCATTTTGCTCAGGGGTTCTAGGTGTAGAGAAGTTATGATCTATACCCCTTTCCTCACAAAATGATAGGAACTCACCATTCTTGAATTCAGTTCCATTGTCAGAACGAATTGAACAAATGGGGAGCCCTAGCTTCTTTTCCAGTAAAAGCGCAAGAGCTTGAAACTTTGCAAAGGTTTCGCTCTTGTGTTTCAAGAAAAGAGTCCAGGTATAGCGAGAATAATCATCAACTATTACAAAAATATAGTGATTACCTCCTTTACTCTGCGTTCGTAGTGGCCCACATAGGTCCATGTGGAGAAGCTCAATGGGAGCTTTAGTCTGCACTACCTTGATAGAGGGAAAGGAGCTACGAGTCGCTTTAGCTTTTGAGCAGTCTGAGCATGAAGTCATGGATTCCACCTTGATGCGAGGAAGACCACGAACAAGATCTTTGGACTGTAGCTTGTTGAGTAGATGTAGACTTGCGTGTCCCATTATCTTGTGCCAAAGATTTGTCGTCTCAGTGAGTGTAGCTAGACATAGGTTGCGCTCAGGAGAGAAGGAGTGGTCGAAGAAGTAAGTGTTGTCTATGCGCTTGCCCTTTAGAAGCACCTCTTGTTCAGGACTGACCACTGCACATTCAGTTGTACTAAACCATACCTTATTACCTCCTTGGTCGCATAATTGGGCTACACTCAGTAGATTGAACCGAAGGTTCTCTACTAAGTTTACATCTCCTATCTAAATGGCTTTGTTGAGATGCGCTTGTCCTTTAGCAATGATCTTCCCTTGTTTTTTGTCACTGAAGGAGACGCTGCCTCCTTCCTTAGCTTGGAATGAAAGTAGTAACTGTGGATCACCCATCATGTGACACGAGCAACCGCTGTCGATATACCACCTACATTTCATCCCAACCTGCAAAAGTAGAGATCAAGCTTTGATCTCCCATTGAAGCTTGCGCTTCGTGGGAATATTAGACATAGCTATTTCTGAGCTAGTCTTTTGGACTGGCTCATAATAGCTAGGATCGTTCAGATCTAACACAATATGAGGTCGCGCTTCACGAAGCGCACCTCTGTGTCCAGAAGCGCATCCGTGCTCAATAGATGACTGTTGAATACGTGTACGCTTGCCCTTATTTTAGCCATTGGCTTATAGGGCTTACTTTTAAGGACCTTCAAGTCCTTGCACTCACGCATGTCGTGTCCATTTTGACCACAAAAGGTACAGTAATGGTTACCTCTTACATAACCATACTTGCCCTTTCCTGGTCTAAATGGTTCTTTCTTTTGTAAGACTGAAGGCTGAGTTGGGGTATGCGCTTGTTTCTTATACAAATGATGCGCTTTTTCCCCGCGAAACCACTCTTTGGTTTCTGAAGGTTGGTCCTCGAGTACCTTTATTCTGCTCTTCAAATGAGAGTTTTCACTCTTGTAGGCAGTTAGGTATTGTTCAAGTGATTTGATTTTAGAAGAGAACTCACTTGCTTGAGGAGGAATGGAGGAAGAGGAAGATTCCTGGGGGTCATAACCCAATCCAGGTCTAGCTTTAACAAAGCCTGTTTGAGGGACAGACTTTGTTTCCACTAATTTAGTAAGAACATCAAGCTTTGATATGATCTGATCGAGCTTAACATCTTTAGTTGAGACAGAGTTACTTTCCAACCCTTTACCATGACAAAGTTCACAAGATTTAGAGAGGAGTGTGGTTTTATCATGTAAATGTTTGGAAAGCTCAACCAATTCTTCCTTAGCATTATCAAGTTCAACCAGCCGTGCTCTACCATCAGTTGGATAAGATTGCGCTTGGGCAGAATGTCAAGGTTCAAATCATTTACCTCGATCTCAGAGCCAGAGTCTGAGTCAGATGCGGCGCCAGCCATTAAGCACAAGTCAGGTTGCGCTCCATCTTCTGAATCGTCATCAGATTCTCCCCAAAGCGTGACGAACGCCTGTTTGGGGGGCTGTTTGGTGAAGTTTGAGCTTGAGTCTGGGTTCACTTTTGGATGAGGACACGCTTTAGCAAGGTGTCCCTTCTCGTTACAATTGAAACAAGTGAAATCCCTGACGTCGCGCTGCTTATAGGTAGAGTCGCGCTTGAGACCGCCTTGTTTCTTGAAAAACTTTTCACGAGCTTGGTCATCATAACGACGTCCCTATCATCGTCGTCTTCTCCTTCATCATCATTTTCAAGCTTTTGGAGAACACGAGATAACTTGAGCGCCATTCCTTTATTCTCTCGTTCTGAGTGCTTTTCCTCGTTGTTCTTGATTTCCTGGACTTTGAATTTCCCTGCAAGGAACAAAGATAGGCAATTCTCGAGTTTCGTTGGACTGAAGAAGAATTTGCTTGAGGGTTGTATACTTTGAGTTCACTCCATGAATGAACGCCATAGAATACTCCCAAGCTTTCTTCTCCATTCCAGCAGAAAGCATCTTGTCATAGAGGATTTGACACCGAGAATGATAATCAGAAACGAGCTCATTTTCCCCCATTCTAATGGAGCAAAATTCGCGGTTAAGCTCAAAGATACGATTGTCCTTCATGTCATCACTACCTGAGTGCATGTTTATGATGGCTTTCCACATGGCTTGGGTAGAGGGGAGGGATATTACCTTGTCTATGTCTTTCCTTGAAAGTGCATTAAGAATGAGATGTCGCGCTTTAGCATTCTTCTCCATCAGTTGGTACTCTTTTTCTTCCCATTTTGAGTCATCAGTTTCGGAGATCTTCTCATCGCCCTTTTCAATAATCTTCCAGCACTGGTAATCCGTCTGCTGGATGTAATTTTTCGTCATTGTGAGCCAACATTCGAGTTCGCCTTCAACAAGGACATGGGGCTTAGCGAGAGAAATGTCGAGGTTGAAACTAGCCATTGTTCGAGACTTCAGAATCCTTTTGAACCTGTAAAAGGATTAGTGCAAATAGCTAACCTGTAGCTCTTATACCAATTGTAGAAAACACGTGTTTGATCAGCTATTGTTCACTGTCACTAAGGTTCATTAAGCCTTAGTTGCGCTTAACAAGAATTCAATTGCGCTTTGAATACTTGGGTTGCGCTTAACCTATGAAGAACTATTAGTAATGAGTTTACTAAAGTCCTTAAGTGCGGAAGAGGTAAGACAGACAATTAAGCGCGCTTTAAGTTGTTAAAGCGTACCTATATTTGCACACACAAGAATTTCCAAACGATGAGAACCCTAAGTCACTAACTGACTCGGGATAAAACTCACCACTACACTTGTATTGATTAAGAAAGGATTACAATCTCTCGCTTTAACACTTGAAGCTCACTCGTAAGCTCTCTCTTTACAATACTTGGAATTCAGCTCTGAAGAACAATGAAGGCACTCTCAACACTCTCTGATTACAAACCAATGTATCTCTTAAGCTCTCTCTAGCTTCCTATATTCTCTCAGTTTGTAATGCCTAGAGTGAATGCAACAGTACTCTATTTATACACAATCCTTAAGCTAAACCTATAACTCAATTTGTGTAACAAACAAAGACTAAGCACAATGCCACCTCATCAATCCGTGTGCCTTGATCACTTCACCAGAATTAATCAACGGCCTGGAGTGAATTGGTTTGTTCTTCATGTGTTGATCCACGCCACATAAGCAATCCGTGTGCTTTAAGCTCTAACAAACTCCTGCCACGCTGGCGATCCCTGGAGTAGCGTCCCAAAGAGTGTGAAGTTCTTCTCGCACCTTCCTGTGCACGCAACTTGCACTCTCCCGCTTTACCAGCCTTCTTAGCGTGTGGATTTGTTCTTCTGCGCTCTGGCACACCCTAAGCTTCGGTGGAACCTCGTGGTCAACCTTCTTCAACTTCATTCAAGCGCGTCTCTACGCCCTCGAAGCTCGATCACTCTTACTTATTGGTCTTGAATGGATTTATTAAACACCGTTTGTGAAACTTACTTTCTCCGCTTGGTGTTAAGCGCGACTGAGACCAGTCAAGCGCATCTCTGAGTGACTTAAGCGCATCCTTACAAATATGGAAATAACCTGGAAGGCTTAAAACACTAAGAGATTAAACATATTAGTTTGTTATCATCAAAACAAAGAGAAATAGATTAAGCTTTAACAAGACGATTAAAGCTCAACTAACACAGTCGCTAGGTAAGAAGCTTCATTCAAGCTACTCACTTCGCATGTAGCGCGAGTGAGTGACTTGTATGCCTTTTTACTTAGCGCTTGCTTCTTCTTGCAAGAGTGTATTGTGTGACCATTGTTACCATAGAACCTGCACCATTTGTTGTACTTCACATAACCATATTTGCCCTTTCCAGGTCTAAAGGGCTTCCTATCCTTAATCTTAGGATCTATTGTGTTTGTGGCATTCCTTGGGCTTGGCTCACATACATCTTATGAGCCCTTTCCCCATGAAACCAGTGATTGTCATTCCCTACTGGTTGTTCAAGTGCCTTAACCTTTTTCTCTAAGAATTCATTCTTTCTTCTACATATTTGAAGGGCCTTGTCTAAGGTTTCATCTTTTTCACTTAATTCTCTGGTGAGCTTTTCACTAGCACTCGAACACTTGGAGGAGTCTACGTCATATCCTAATCCAGGTCTAGCTTTTACAAAGACAGTGATTCACGGTTTTCTCATTAACAGATTTAGTTAATTCGGTGATCTTAGTAAGAATTAGTCCTAAGTTGCTTTCTACCTTGAGTTCTAGGTCCTTTAACGATCCCCCTTGAAGTTGCTTACCCTTGCAGCCCTCGCAGGATTTTGTCATCAGACTCAGTTCCCTAGATTTTACTAAGGCCTTCTCTTTCTCAACTAGCCTAGTGGATAGGTCAAGACATTCACTACGTAGTTTAACAACTTCCTCTTCATATTCAGTGACTTGAGATTCTAAGGCTTCAGTGTCCTCAAGTAGCCCCTTAATCATATTAATAAGGTCTTTCTTTTCAAGCATATTTAAGCGATTAGGAAAGGAATCAGGAGCTTTTACCTCAGAGGTAAGTGCCTCTACATTAGCCATGAGACATTTGCCTTGGAATCCTTCGTGAAGGTCAGCTTCATCATCTTCTTCTCCCCAAGCAGAGAAAAGTGCCTTCTTCTCAGTGGCCTCTACCTTTGGGTTAGTGCACGTCTTGGCGATATGGCCCTTCTCTTGGCAGTTATAGCATGTATACTCCTTCAGATCGCGCTTGGCTGACGATGATGCTTCGCCTGGTCCAGCTCTCTTCTTAAACCATTTCTTAACCATCTTAGTCATAAGGGCGACTTCTGTATCATCGTCCTCGTCTTCTTCACCGTCATTGATGTCCATCTTTCAAGCACCTTCGTGAACTTCAGCGTTGTTCCAGTGGCTTCTTTTATCTTGAGCCCCTTTAGCGAATCAGCGTTCTCTTGGTCAAAGAACTTGCCAAATATGTCTACAACTGAAAGCTTCTTGCAATCTGGCGACATGAGTGCGATTCTTCGAGTGAGCTCGAATTTATCACTCATAGCGTAGATGATGGTCAGTGTCTGCTCCAAGGCTGGAATGGTTACACCAGAGGCCGCTAGTTTGTTGACCAGAATGGTAAAGCGCGATTGGTAGGCTGACACGCTTTCCCTAGGGAGTTGTTTGAAGGATTGAAACTCCCTTTGAAGCATGAACTTTATGGTGTCCTTCTGATCTTCGCTTCCTCTGTGTATGGAGATGATAGCTTCCCACATGTCTTTGGCAGTTGGAATACCAATGACCTTGTCAATGTCCGTGCGAGAGAGTCCACACAGAATCAGTTGTCGAGCTTCTGAATTCTTCTCCATCTTGGTGTAGTGCTCTGGTTGCCAATCCTTTCTATCCTTCAGTTCTGGAAGCACTTCATCACCAAGTTCAATGATTTCCCAACATTGGTAGTCTTGGGTTTGGATGAAAGTCGTGTGAACTCCCATCCACCAATTAAGTTCTCCTTCTCGAATCTGGTGAGGTTGTTAAGGACATGCCGAGGTTGAACTCTGAGTTCTTCATTGTCGTAGTGGAATTGGATCCTGCTCTGATACCAATTGTGGATCGTGAAGAACTTAGTCTAACTAAAGATATAATCTTTTGTGTGGAATATAAGACTAAGAACAAATAAACACTTCAATTCCAAAACGTTGGTTGATTTGATTTCTTTTGAGACTTACAAATACTAGGCGAACACACAGTTCTTAGTTTCTCTCAACTCTCCTAGCTATTGCTTAAGCTCTAAATCAAGATGAACTCTTTCTCTCTAGTTCGACAACCTTTCTTTTGATAAAAGAACTAAACTATTTATACTATGGCATAATCACCGGGAATTAATTACCTAAAAGCAAGTGAATACTAATAAATAAAGTATTAAATCTAAACTAGCCGAATATAATGACAAACTAGCTTCAACTGTTAAGATCTCGAATCTGGTAAATCTCTTGGCGAATCAACTATTTCCTTCTTTAGCTCTCTTTCCTTCTTTAGCTTCAAGGAAGATTTCTTTCCATAAATACGCACTCGGCCCCCTTGAGCGTCTTCGGTCCCCTTGAGCGCGTCCTCCTTGTGTAGCGTGTTACTTTGTGCAGCTTGATCCTTTACTCTCAATGTTCGGTCCCCTTCAGTATCCTTCGATTCCCTTGCTCCTAGTTAAGCGCCTTGAGCGCTAGTCTTCTCGTTGAACTCGCTCTTGTCTCTTCTCTTAAGCTCGTTGTTTTCTAGGCTTTAGCTTCCTAAGTAACTCAAAGGCCTATCGATTTCCTGCGATATCTCACTCAATACACATATTAGTTCATAAGGTAGTTTATTATCATTAAAACTAGGGCATTATCAGTTACACGAACTAAGGGTCTAGTTCATACAACTAACAGAGATGACATTATCGAGTGGGCAAAGTGGGAAGCTAAGAAACTGAACTTTACCCTTGTGAACTACAGGGTAGATAGAGGTTGTAAGAGAAGAAGGCCTATCACGTGGTTAACATGTCGGAGAAGAAAAGAAGAGCACACCTAGCAAGTCCCCAAGTGAGAAGGTAAGATCTAGAGTGATACAATGTGTTTTCCCTTTCATGTTCCAAGTTTTTGAAGAGCCCGTAAACCGAAGGAATATTGTTGTCCGAAGGGAACCCACAACCACATAATTAGCGATAACCTACATGAGAATGCATACGCTGGCCTTGCCACTAAAGAAGAGTTGAAGATGATGAGAGAGATGGTTTAAGTTCATGTAAAGCCAAGGCATGCAATGGCGATGTTGTCGAGCCTAGAAAATGTCAC
>NW_027368204.1:0-51547 GCF_046119375.1 Phyllobates terribilis
TTCTGTGTTTAAATTTGCGTCTTCCACGTTATTGAAATGTTTGCCCCACATTTTTGTGCATAGCTTAATAATTTACATCAAACCCATAAGATAGAAATAATGTTCAACATACATATATGGGCACAAACAACCTATCTAACTAATATACTATAATCTTAGGGATGCAAAAGTACTAAATGTGATCCTAATACACATTAATTATATCCTAATTATATAAAAGGCCCACATCTAATACTCAATCTAAAAAAAACTAATAATTAAAATCAAAATCAATAGATTCTTATTTGTGCCATCCACCTAAGCCCAACAAAAAGAATAGACACAATAGATAATTCAATCATCGAAATATTTGAGTCTCAAATATTTGGAATATCTAATTATTCGCAGCTATATCATACAAGATATATATATCACATAATCATCTGATATGAGAGTATATTATATAATATAAATAGATGTTCGTGTATACAATAAATAGATGATTATAATATTATAATTAGACCTATTTAAAATTGTATAAAATAAATTAGAACACCTACGTGAAATATAAATTAAACTCATCACATAAGCTAAAATATTGACATATAATAAGGTCCGTGCGAAGCACGGGCAACATGATTCTAGTTATTATTAAAAATTAGAGAAATAAGAATGAGTTGATTTTATAGTAATTTAATGCTTCAAAAACTCAATATTATAAGTATTATGATGGAAATGGAAATCTTAAATTCAACATTCATTTATTTGAACCATCTCTAATCTTTATATATATATTAGGATTATGATTGATCTATCCAATACCTGATTAAATATTAATATATGCCTTATACTTTATCATTAAGTTAACTACTTCTACACTTTATTTTTATTTTAAGATATATCATGTAGATTTAGACTCATTAATTGATCTATGCAAGTCATTACAATAATAGAAGTGTTTGTAATGATTTTTTATTATATGAGAAATGTGTGTAATACTTTGAAAGGTGATTAAAATTTCTTACACAATATATTTTAGAAGATACTTAATTCCTTTTTAGAATTCTTTGAACTACTTAGTGTTTAAAACTTAATGGGTATTTATTGTTTTAGGAAACACTTATCTAATTTCTTAATCTAATTCCTTTATAAAATTCAATAAGAATAAAGGGGGTATGTTATTGTTTCTTAAATCTCACATTTAGTGATTTGAATCACCCCTAATCTTTATATATATTAAGATATTAAGATAAGATAAAATAAGATATTTAGCACCTCAAATTAGCACCCCATGTTTGTAATCCATATAAGGATTAGATTGCTACTCATGTCAACAAGAGTTCTTCCCTTTTTATGGTTCAAGTGAGGACAAAGACCTATAAAGTTAAGCGTGTTGGGGCGGGAGTAGTCCTAGGATGGGTGACCTCCTGGGAAATTTCCGCATTGAAATGGAGATAGCGCTTCTAAGGCTGCGAGTCTTACAAATGGTATCAGATTCGACTCTATGGCTCGAGTGCGCTTTTCCCTTTGGGGGCGGCTCGACCCTGATGGTGGTTCTTAGAACTTGACGTGGTCGTCAATGGTTTACATGGGGGATGAATGTAACACCTCGTGTTTGTAATCCATATCAGGATTAGATTGCTACTCATGTCAACACGAGCTCTTACCTTTTCATGGTTCAAGTGAGAAAAAAGAACTAGAAAGTTAAGCTTGTTGGGGCGGGAGTAATCCTGGGATGGGTGACCTTCTAGGATGTTTCCGCTTTGACATGAGGATAGCGCTTCTAAGATAGAGAGCCTTACAAAACTGAGCATACTAAACCTATCCAAATTAGTTAACTACGAAGAACGCCTATAGTTCAAGCTAAACGAAGCATTAAGTTAGGAAAACCGTGAAATAGGCATGAACGACTAGCTTACAATACAATTCTCTACACAATTTCCTAGTTCAAAACGAATCTAGAATTTTATGCTTGTTTCGAAGAAATAGATTAAGACGAACAAATTAATCTACCCTATCTTATATGAAGAACTAATTTAATCCTAAGTGATCAATCTAGAAATAAACTAACAATTCAATTTTAATATTATTCAAGAGAAAAACAACCAATTCTTGCTACAAATCAAAGGAATAAACTCACATCATTCACCAAAATATCAATTTAACTACTTTCTTAAGAAATAAGGGAGATTAGTCCATCATACCATGAATTAGAAATGATCTGAATGAAGAACTTCCAAGTACGTAAAATTGTCTCCAAAATATCTCCTAGAATTCTACGATAAAACCATTCTCCTAGGTTAAGATAAAAGAAGTTCTTTCATAAGTTACTAAACTTAACCTAGAAGATTACAAAATATTAATTTAAATAATAAAAAACTAATACAAATAAATACAGAAAAAACTAATAAACTCCGTAGAAATCACAACCAAAAGATAGCAAAAGAGAAATAGTCTCGTTCTGGTTCCGCGGAAATCAGCTGGCGCCGAAGGGCTTCAGCAACCATTGCTACTTATTCTGAATAAAAGTGTTTCAACTCTTACGGCAAACGCGGAAGGTCCTCAGGCGGCCGCCGCCCTAAGATCAGTCTTGGACTCCTTCAGTTCATTCTTGATCTTCAACGTTGCTCGTCTTGGTCTTCACTTCTCTTTGTCTTCTCTTTGTCCCAAAAATCCTCGTAAAATGCCAATGTAAGATATATATGGTTGTAAAGTGATACGAACCAAATACAATACAATAACACTCATAATCGCACTAAAAGTATGCTAAAACTATGCTCTTATACCCGTCGTAGACGTGTACATCACCTAGAAAGCTTCTTATTGGTATATTCATCATTCTTATCATCCATGCAATAGTAATCATGCATATATTTTTTCTTTTTATTGTTTATAATTTTTTATCACCTGGATCAAAAATATGGTTGTATTTATAGACTTAGAACCAATTGTACAATGGATAGAGTAAATACCAGAATCACCATACATGTTGGAAGTCGTTCTATTAGTTGCTCAACCATTGGTTTTCTTTCATCTTGATTGTAGACTTCTTGGCATCATATAGCTTGACCTTCTTCTCATTCAGGAAAAACTAGAATCCACGAGGTATGAGATTGAAATTCCCGAATGTCGACTCGGATTCAAAAATCTCACTGAGTGGCAGAGCAGAGTATGACTCCGGGAAAAATCCGGAGTGCGACTCCGGCGCCGGGAATATTGGTGAAAAAGACGTGGGGCAAGCCTCCATTCTATGGAATGTACTCAGGCGCGTCTCAGTTTTTATAGATATGTCAAACTCACCAAGGAATTCACGAAACTTGTCCTTGTTTCGACGCGTGTTGCTTTGTGTCAAGCGCGGAGCGCTCTCCACCGCTAGTTGCAGTATTCTTGTCGTGGGACGCGTCCTCATCTCTGTTGAGATTTTGTTGTTTTGAGGGAAATCTTGCTCTGTTTGACCCATTTGATTGTAGAGTACATTTATCAATTTGGCTAGGATGACCAATTGTGTAACCAGCTGCGACTCTTTGCTCATTGGCCCAGCTATTACTACATTCACCTTGTCTAAATTTGGAGATGGTATGAGCTTGTTTAGAGATGGTCGAGTCCTATCACCCAGATTGTTGAACATTCTCAAATTCTTCTCTGGTGTTTGAGTGTACATTGAGCTTCCACAAGAAACATCAAACAACATCCGATCTTGATTTCTAAGGCCAAAATAGATGTTTGACACCAGGGTCTCATCCAAAATGTTGTGATTCGGGTAACTTATGCAGATCTTCTGGATTCTCTCTCTAAAATCATAGGCAATCTCATTTGGTCCCTAAGTTATTGAATTGATCTCCCTCCCTATTTGGTTCATCTTTTCCTCTAGGAAGAATATTTTTCAAGAACGCTTGGTGTAGCTCGGGCCAGATACTGATACTGCCTCTAGGAACACAGTTGAGCCAATCATTGGATTCCCCTTTCAGTGTGAAATGGAAGTGTTTCATCCTTATCTTCTCCCCTGAAACTTCTCTTGGCTTTATAGAATCGCATATTATTAGAAAATTGTTCATGTGCCTTACTTCATCTTCGTCATTCAGCCCAAAAAAGATTGGAAGCAAATCCACCATGTATTTAGAAATGATGAAGTCATGACCTTCATCCAGTTCTGACAACGGAATAGGGTTGGGCGTGTGTGTTATAGCCACCGCCATCAACTTTCTTATTGCCATACCAACCATTCTTGTTGTTGGTTCTTCAAGGACACAACCAGCACTAGAAATAGATTAGTGGAACGGGTGAAGACCTTAAGATAGTGCACACCACAAACTCATTTTCCTGAGAGACAGGTGGGTATCAAACTTTCTAGAAACGACAATGTCATCCCGCTTATCAGCTTTGCAAACGATACTATCATATTCGTTGACGTAAATATTAAGAATATAAATTACATCAATTCTTTCCTCCAGAGTTTTTCTAAAATCAATGGTCTCAAGATCAACTTCAACAAAAGCTCCATCCAATTCTCGAAAAATGTTTCAAATCAGTCGGCAGGAAACTTAGCTAGTATTATGAACATCCTGATAACTACGAAGCTAGAAAAATACCTTGGAATCCCCATCGTTAATGGGAGAATCTGTAAACAAACTTTTGAATCATACAAGAATAATTTGAAACAAAAATTATCTAGATGGAAGGCCAATGCCCTCTCTTAGACTGGTCGTGCTGTCCGGATCAAATCTAACCTTTCGGCTAAAGTGAATCATGTAATGCAATGTTTCCTTCTCCAAAAAGGATTATGTGAAGAACTTGATGATATCCAAAAAAGATTCTTCTGGAATAACTATGAAAGGAACTTTCACCCCCTATTGGATGGGACAAAATCTGCAAACCGAAAAACGAAGGTAGCCTTGATATCCGCCTCTCCTTCGAACACAATAAAGCTCTCCAAATGAAACTCCTTTGGCGTCTCCTGTCAAACCATGACTCCTTATGGTTCTCTATTGTTAATGAATAATATATTAAAAATAATCGCCTATATGATATGCAGAAATCCCACAAGTACTTCTGGCAATTTAAGAGACTTCTTTCTATTAAAACAAAAAAATTCAATAATATCATGTGGTCCGTTGGTGATGGCTCATGTATCTCCTTCTGACATGACCATTGGATTCCTAACATCAACTTAATTGATCATATCAACCCCAATTTGGCCAATATCAAAGTAGATCATTTTATTTCCAATTCTAGACAATGGAATATCAACTCTCTACAACAAATTCTTCCTGAAGAAGTAGTTTCCCGCATAGAAAAAATTAACATCCCTCGCACTCCTGTCCGAGACACCCTTATCTGGTTTCCAAGTCACTCCGACAACTTTTCATCTAAATTAGCTTTTGATTCCCTGAGAGCGAGATCCAACCTTTATTTTGATGATAAGATCTGGGCGCTAGACATCCCTCCGAAAATCAAACTATTCTTATGGAAAGCGTGCTCAGATAACCTTCCTACGACGGAACGAATAAATCGCTATTACCACAAAGTCAATGACACCTGCCAGCTTTGCAATCAACTCAATGAGAGAACCACTCATTTGTTCTTTCAATGCAATTTCACATAACAACGCTCTCGATTCTAGAGGATCGATTCGGATACTCTTTTAATTTCTCAAATGATCAAGATTTTTTACAATCATTCTACATTTTTCAGAATTCAAACCAGAACCATAAACTTGCATTCTTCATTTGGTGGAACATTTGGTACATTCGGAATTGTTTTGCATTCCGCAAGGAAATGTATAAATATCCGGAATCTCACGAAAAAGATATTGATATATCACTATCCCAACTCTCTATGTGGAAACTATAGAAAAAAGAGATCATTCAGGAGGCCTTCTGCTGCTTCCTCGCCCTTTCCTAGGCGTCAAACCCCAACTCGGTCTCAAGGATGGTCGCCTCCCCGCAACGATCGGATCAAGATCAATTTTGATGGCGCTGTAAACTCTTTTGGAAATTTTATTGGCTACATCATTAGAAACTCCACTGCAAATATTATCACTGCTCATCAAAACTCAGTCAATGTTTCTTCTCCACTCCAAGCGGACACCCTCGCCGCTTTGGCTGGTGTTAGGGCGGCCTTTGCCTTGGGATTTCGGAAAGTCGTCAATGAAGGTGACAACGCAACTGTCATTCACTCAATTCGTAAAACTTGGAAGGTGCCATGGGACATTGCTAACATCGTCAAAGACACATATGAGCTCTTAATAAGTTTCACGGCTTACAAGACCTTGCTCATCAAAAGAGAAGCTAACGTTGCGGCTCACTTCATCACTAAAAGCTCCTGGACTGATGAAGATGTAGATTTCATTATTGAAATCCTGAACAATAGGTTTCAAAAATTCTAGAATCCTAGACTTACAGCTGACCCAGAGAAGGTTGCTGGACTTTGTAAAGATCATCCGCTCTGATGATTTAGGAATTTCGGTTTAAAAATTCCTTTGTATCATGTGTTAATATATATATATATATATATTGGACTTTAATAGGCCCAAACTCTATCGGGTGAAACTCACAATTCTCCACCTCAAATCATGCATTCAATCGTGAAATGATTATACACTAGCATTTCTCAATTCCACATATCCGGGTGCACTATTAATATAGCCAGAAACTAATAGAAGGAGGAGCAAGAATTTTCACATAGTTTACTTGTATAAATTACAAAACAAATTGTATTAAATGGTTCAGTATAAATAAGTTGAAAAATAATAAATCAAGACTTTATTTCTGATTCACAAGAACCATTTGCCACATATTTTATCTAAAGTCATTTCTAATCCAAGGATCATGATCGTCGATAAACTCCCTTAATCCCGGATCATTAATTACATAACTTTCAAATACTCTAACTCTGAATTCTTAAGAGATTTACCTGATATCTTCAGGCGGTAGAGAGGTCTGTTTGGTTTGGTCTTCCTCTTTCTTTCTTTTCGGCATGCCGCTCCGCAAGCAGGGAGCGTCAGAACAAAGTGGGTTGTGTTGATGTCAGAATTTGCGCCTATCTGGAATTAGGTGTAGCTATATTACAAGCTCATGTTTTTATGATCTCAATCTGTATTTACTTGAATGATACTACAAATCTCCATCAAAATGGTTCTCTATTTATAATTGAATAAAAGCTCTCTTTCAATTGAGAAAGAAGGACCAAGCATGGACTGCCTTTGTCTCAAGCTATAACAGCAATAGTGAAACTCTCTCCTCGACTCAATTTATCTTGCCACATTTATCATTTCTAATTCTCTACTAATGTCGAAAGATCTCGATCTATATGAAAACATGATAATTATAATTATTGACTTTTTTGTTCGAATACCAAATTTATCTAGAATATTAAACCAATAAATCATGCAATTCTAACAATTATACGAATATCTACCAATCAAATATTAAAAATTCAATCTAATCCAAACCAGTCTGCTGCTCAAATCTATACAACTATAAAAGAGGAGGATCTTATCTATAGTACCTCAATTATATATTATTACTTTATTTTATCCGTTCCTTTTTTATCTTTCCACTTTCCTTTTCCGGTGTCTCATTTTTATATTATTATTTCACTCCCTCCGTCCCTTTTTATCTAAATGAAAAGTGAGGAATAAAATAATAATATAAAAACTACTGTTACGAAAAGTGGGAAGATAAAATAGTATACCGGAAAAGGAAATCGGAAAGATCAAAAAAGGGATTGATGGAGTAAAATAATAATATACAAATGTGACACCGAAAAAGGAAAGCGGGAAGATAAACATACAACTATAAAAGGGGGAGGAAGCTTATCTACAGTACCTCAGTTTTATATTATTATTTTATTCCTTCCATCCCCTTTTTTATCTTTCCACTTTCTTTTTCCAGTGTCTCATTTTTATATTATTATTTTACTATAAAAGGGGGAGAAAAGCTTATCTACAGTACCTCAATTGTATATTATTATTTTATTTCAATTGTTTCTTTTTTATCTTTCACTTTCCTTTTCCGGTATCTCATTTTTATATTATTATTTCACTCCCTCCGTCCCTTTTTTATCTAAATGAAAAGTGAGGAATAAAATAATAATATAAAAACTACTGTTACGGAAAGTGGGAAGATAAAAATAGTATACCGAAAAAGGAAATCGGAAAGATCAAAAAAGGGACGTAGGGAGTAAAATAATAATATACAAATGTGACACCGGAAAAAAAAAGCGGGAATATAAAAATACAACTATAAAAGGGGGAGGAAGCTTATCTACAGTACCTCAGTTTTATTTTATTATTTTATACCTTCTGTTCCTTTTTTATCTTTCCACTTTCCTTTTTCGGTGTCTCATTTTTATATTATTATTTCACCCCTCCGTCCTTTTATATCTAAATGAAAAGTGGGGAATAAAATAATAATATAAAAACTACTGTTATGGAAAGTGGGAAGATAAAAATGGTATACCGGAAAAGGAAATCGAAAAGATCAAAAAAGGGACGGAGGGAGTAAAATAATAATATACAATTGTGACACCGGAAAAGGAAAGCAGGAAGATAAAAAAGGGACGAAGGGAATAAAATAATAATATAAAAACTACCGTTCATAAGGTTTTCGCGCTCCTTTTTTATCTTTCCACTTCCTTTTCCGATGTCCCTTTTTATATTATTATTTCACTCCATCTGTCCCATAGTATAATTCTCATTGTTATTTTGACGCTATTCACGACCGAAGTTCATTTTCTTTATTCTTGCTGACGTGTAAGGAAAAACAAAGTCATGCGGGGTCTTGTTTGATTCGTCTCGATGAGTACTTTAATAATACATTTTTCTATAATTTACACTAACATACAATGATAGATATACAGTACCTCAGTTTTATATTATTATTTTACTTGCTCCATCCCTTTTTTTTATCTTTTCACTTTCCTTTTCCAGTGTCTCATTTTTATATTATTATTTCACTCTCCGTCCCTTTTTTATCAAATGAAGAGCGGTGAATAAAATAATAATATAAAAGCTACTGTTACAGAAAGTGGGAAGATAAAAATTGTATACCGGAAAAGAAAATCGAAAAGATAAAAAAGGGACGGAGGGAGTAAAATAATAATATACAAATGTGACACCAAAAAAGGAAAGCGGGAAGATAAAAAAGGACGGAGGAAATAAAATAATAATATAAAAACTACTCTTCCTAAGGTTTTTGCGCCCCTTTTTTTTATCTTTCCACTCCCCTTTTCCGGTGTCCCATATTTATATTATTATTTCACTCCATCCCTCCCATAATATAGTTCTCATTGTTATTTTGACGCTATTCACGACCGAAATTCATTTTCTTTATTCTTGCTAATGTGTCAGGAAAAACATAGTCATGTGGGGTATTGTTTGATTCGTCTAATATATTTTGTCTATAATTTACACTAACATACAATGATAGATATTAGCGATATAAACCGTGTATTGTCAAGTGTGTAGGAGCAAATGAGAACTACATTATGGGGCAGAGTGAGTATTAGGAGAGGAGAATTTGTACTGGATAGAATGAAAGTGTATTGAAAGTTGAAACAAATGGTTGAAAAGTAGTTTCTATAAATGAAAAGTGGGAAGATAAAAATGGGACACCGGAAAAGTAAATTGGAAAGATAAAAAAAGGGACAAAGGGAGTAAAATAATAACACAAAGGTAGGAAAGCGGAAAGATCAAAAAGGGACGGAGGGAGTCAAATAATAATATAAAAATGGGACACTTGAAAAGGAAAGTGGAAAGATAAAAAAGGGACGGAGAGAATAAATAATAATATAGTAATCTTCATTCAATACCTAATTATTACTCTTTCTCTCTATCTCTTTCCTCTACAATTATTACTCTTCACTTTTCCCTTAAAACATGTGTATTCAGTCAAAAGGAAAAATAAAATAAGGATTGAGGGAGTACTTCAATCAATTGGTCCATCAAATAAGAATCAATTAAGATACATGCTTTCAGGTTATAATCTAAACTATTTATTCGACAAACATAACTTACATTATAAACTACATAATGCTTACAGTTCTCTCTACAGTTACGGATAGTTGAGTAATTGTGAATTCCTGGTTATTGAAAATAGGTTAATGCAGGGAAACAACAAGTTACAAAATGTTATGTGCTACCTTACACCATAAGAACCTTATTTAAAAAATGATCAACATATCAACCCTCAGAACTATTTAAAAAGTAATGAATTTATCAAACCTTGGAACCAAATAGTTCGTTCACGCCACTTTTAAGACCTTAAATGGCATAAGAATCTGAGTGATGCAACAATGGTAGGAGCCCATGGAATAGAGAGGGACGTAATGTCGTGTCATTGAAGTCAAGATGACCTTATGGCATCCAATCAACCTACACATAACATACATATTGAATTAATTTAACATTAAGTGTGAAATTAATATAGTGTTTTGAAATAGAGTTTACCTATAGAAGAGTATAGCACATAGATGCTTTTCGACACTCAGTCCGTGTACACTCGCCCAAGGACCGGTACAAGTGGCATAGGATGCACATCCCCCAAGCTAATTTGTCAAACTTTTCGAGAGGGTTGACATACTCGAAATAGCTGAGATCAATATTCTTTGATGACTTTTCAGGAAATATATCGGACGGAATCATCCCTGACGATGCAAGCGCTGGAACTATATTAAAGTACTCGAAAGCTTATTGTACCAGATATGTGTGCCTAGCCGTGTGGGTCCCTAAAAGCTTAAGATCTGAGCTAAATGTCATGCTATCACTAAAGATGGGCATATCCAGATTGAGATGAACGTCATGGAGAGTGACCATTATCTCTCCAAATGGCAGGTGGAACAAACTCATCTCCGGTTGCCAACGTTCGATGAACGCTTCTATCAAGTGTATGTTTATATCATCATACATCAAATCCGGTATGTGGCCAAAACAAGACCCGTAGACAAATCCCGCCCCCCTCCCCCCCCCCCCCAAGATTTCTTTTTGGACAATTGTCATTTTAAGAGAATATGATTTTGAGATTCAAAAGTCAACGTCTGTCTCTTCTACAATGTAAAAATACACATAATTATAGGAAACTAACTTATAACAACCTAAATTTATCAAGAAAATATAAATTCAATGACTATTGAAATCTAATTTAGAAAACTACCTTGTTACGATATATGTCATAAGCTACATGAGCCTGAAACCCTATTAGAAATTCCGGATTCATGGATCCTCCGTCCACGCCTTGTATTAACTTAGGGGTATATCGTTCATTTGATCTTCTTTGTCTTCGCCTTTGAGACAAAAAAGCTTACATAGTATCCTCCTCTGCCCTCTCCTCAACCGGCGCTTCCTCCCTTTCATCCACCCTCTCCGCCTCCATCTCTTCTTCCCTTTCATCCATCCTCTCCTCCTCCCTCTCAGCATGATCATCTGGATGCTCCTGTCCTCATTCCAAAATAGTAAATTGCATAAGTGAGCAATTTTTAATACATTTAGTTTATGATATAATAAGATGTAAATGATCTATTATTTAATAAAAGTTATCAGTTGTCTTACCTCTGTAATATGAATGTGGGAAGATGTGCTTGTTAAGTTGAATAAATCAAAAGGCATTGAGTAATGCTCGCCAGACTGTGAGACAAACTGCAAATTGGGAGATGAATACATGGGAGGAGGAGGGTGAGGGATTCGAAGCTGGAAATGGGATAAGGATACGAGGATTGACTCGGGTAATACATGCCAGGAGAAAACTGGTAGTACTGATGTGCATGCGGTGGAGTAGGCGGATAATATTACAGAGGAGTAGGCTGGTAATGATGTGCATGTGGTGGAGGAGGCGGGTAATACTATCCATGATTAGACTAGTAATGATGTGCATGCGGTGGAGGAGGCGGGTAATACTGGCCAGGAGAAGAGTGGTAATACTGTGGAGGAGTAACACCTATGATATCCATAGTCTCCTCGTCCGATTAATCGGGCATAAAAGAGTCACTGGTGTCGATCCTTGCTATAGTGTTTTTATTCCTCTTTTTCGGCTCGTAGAGACGTATTCCCGCAACTTGTTTCTTCTTCTTGTGATCTCTCAATACAACACGCCCCTCACGTGAATCGCGGTCAACTTCAGGGGTCTTGCCTATTGCTTCCGGATCCGTCATATAACACAACATATTACAAGCATATATTATATTAAAAACAATATATAAATTTCAAAATATTCTCAACAAATTTAGGGTCATTCACAACATATAAACAACATATATATAATTAGGGTCGTTCGCAACATATATACAACATATATACAAATTAGGAAGAGAGTCAACATATAAACAACATATATACAAATATATTTGGAGAGTCAACATAAAAAAACATATATACAACAAAAAAAATCAGAATTTCATTGCAACTTTCATGATTATTCCACAAATTTAAGTTTTTGAACCATATAATCATAATAATACATGAGAACTATCACCTAAATACTATATTTACATATATATATCACATTTGCATGAAAAAACTCAAAAAAGAGAAAATAAACTAAAATCATACCTTAATGTTGTTGTATTTGTTGTGAATTCAGAAAAATCGACCAAAATATCTTCTCTCGGTAGGGAAGCATGCAAATCTGCCGGTAGAGAGCTTGGGATGATGAAAGTGGCTAGGGTTGTAGAGTAAGAGAGCCAACAACCAGTTTTTAAAGCCAAGATTTATGTTAGTACGAAACCGCCTGTTATAAGTGTACATAAACCCCGGTTACAACGCAATAGAAACTCCCGGTTTCTATTTCACCTATTCTGCCGGTTTTGACGTATTACACTCTCTTGGTTTCGTGTCGTCAGTAGGTGAGCCCAAATCGAATAATGAGAGCGCAAGAATTCCACCACCACAACTTGGGCCAATGCATGTGAAGAAGATTCACCAACTATTTATCTACCCACTTACCACAAGTAGTATAAATAGAGTTTTAGCTTCATCATTTGAAATCACTTCCAACTTTCCTTCACATTTTGCTCTTACTTACAACTCAAAAAATGTATAACAATAACAACAATCCTTTTTGGTGGAGCAACGAGGTAAGGATTCATATTTTATTGTATATTATTGAGCTACATATTTCATCTTAACATATTTCCATAGGTAGTTAAACTTGTACTAGATGACTTATCTAATATTTCATTTTAAATCAATCTTGATAAATATTGAATCTTAAGTAATTTTTGTAAATAGAGTTGCTAGAAAATGGAAGAAATTACTAGATGACTTAGTTCACATTTCATTGTATATTATTGAGCTAGATATTTCATATTAACATATTTTCACAGGTAGTTAATCTTGTACTATATGACTTAATTCAAATTTCATTTTAAATCAATCTTGATAAATATTGAATCTTAAGTAATTTTTGGAAATATAGTTGCTAGAAAATGGAAGAAATTACTAGATGACTTAGTTCACATTTCATTGTACATTATTGAGCTACATATTTCATATTAACATATTTCCATAGGTAGTTAATCTTGTACTAGATGAATTATCTAATATTTCATTTTAAATCAATCTTGATAAAAAATGAATCTTAAGTAATTTGTGTAAATATAGTTGCTAAGAAATAGATGAAATTACTAGATGACTTAGTTCACATTTTATTGTCTATTATTGAGCTACATATTTCATCTTAACAAGAGAGTGCCATCTCACTGGGAGCATTTTGAAGAAGGTAGACCTCCGGGTGCACAAAATAAAGCAAAACCACCTCCACCACCATTCATCATGACCAAGAGTGTGGCATCTCACTTGGAGCATGTTGAAGAAGAAGCATAGGATAGTGGAACACCTCCCTAGAAGCAAAAGCACACACGTAAGAAGAAGGAGCCGGCGGAAGTTCCTTCACATTTACCTAAACCCCTAAGAGTACCCAATTTACAAACTTCCAAGACTTATTCAAGTACTTGCCGAAGTTTTTGATAGAACATACAATGGGGTGGTATCAAATTGTACCTAATGGAAATTGTGGCTATCGATCTATAGCATTTGCTATGGATAACTCAGAAGAGAGTTGGGTGAACATATGAGAGCTCATGATGTTTACAACCAACACAGACTGGGATATCTTAGGGAAGACGATGACATCCCTTGTTACTATGCAGGATATGCTATCAAAGCTTCATTTTATATTGCCATTGCTTTGCCCCTCAACATACTTGGTTCACAGTTCCAGATATCGGTACAATTGCACGTGAAGGAAGAAAATCATTGGATTACGGTAATTTTAACATTCTAAATTAGTACATTTTTTCATTCATGATTAAATATCCTAATCGGCTTTGTTTCAGGTTCTTCTTAACGACGAGTGCCCATTGCCGCCAATTACTTGCATGTGGGGATATTGTCGTGAAGAATCGGCTTTATAGTTGATCGCTAATTGGCGGCATCTTGTACACCATAAGGAGTGGGAATTAACATCAACGATGGGCGTAATAGGCCACAATCGGAGCATAATGTCGTAGTATGGACCTCATAAAGCAAAGAGTACAATCACAAGGATTGCGAGCATAAGAGGGAAGACACGGGAGACAAGGAGAAAACACAAGTAAAAGAGAGGCAAAATTTCTAGTGGCGCGACCGCGTCACAGAGGACACGCCCGCGCATAGCTCTATGCAGACAGCGACCGCGCCCCATGAAGACGCACCCGCGCCTAGCTCGCGCAGTAAATTATGATGAGTTACAAAAATGCGCGACCGCGCCAGGCAAGACACGACCGTGCACTAGCTTCTGAGGGAGGCGCGATCGCGCCAACACAAGACGCGCCCGCGCCTCTGTTGCCGCTGCGCCACGAGAAAACCCTTCTTCGAGGGATTAAGTGGGTTTTTTCCTAGGGTTTACATGCAATTCGGGTTGGGCTTCCACTAAACACATTTTAGGGTTGTCATTTAGGGTTAGCTTGCTTATTTCTTACAAATAGGGAGAGCTTTTCCTCTCCCTAAACACACTTCATTTTATTAAAATTCAGAATTACATCAAGCTTTTACCAATGAGGCAGGAGTAATCTCCTTTGACTTCGTGTGGTTGGTTCACGCCTCTGGGCTAATTTAGTGTGAGGTTTTCATCTTTGGTTCTTAATATAATTATATCTCTATTGCTTTAATCTCTTGCGTGTAATATCTAATTGAATTGAATGCACTTTCTAGATGAATCACCTAGGTTGTTAGTTCGATTTAATATTGCTAGGGCCTGGTTTATCCTAGTTGGAGAACCTTGCCTGCTTAGTAGTACAAATCTCTACTTTGACTAGTTGGAATTGTAGGATAGGGAGATTATTGAGGTATAGGCTCCAAGGACATTGTACCTTCCTATTTATCCATGAACTTAATATTGTCTAGGATCTAGTCTTGATGGTTTCAAGGCTAGATTGGTAGACAAGATGTTGTTAGGGCTAGTTGACCTAATTAGCAATATTAGTAAATGGTTTGGGGCAATTAGAAGACATAAAGGAAATAGGAATAGAGATAGAATCCGAATAGAAGAACCTAGGATCATTGAATTAGGCTGGAAGGTTACGACCAACCATACAAAGTGTTTTCCCAATTAATAACAACAACAAAATCAGTTTTCACAATTCCCCAAGCATTTACTTTTCATTAGTTAGTCGCTCTAATACTTTAATAATTTAATACTCTTGGTTCCTCGTGGATTCAACCCCGACTTGCCACTCTACTTCTGTAGAGGAGTAAAATGGATTTACTTTGATTGGAGGGCCTAACGACCTCTCTGTCAATCGCTCCATATATGCCCCGTCTTCAATCTTACATTGATAGACTTCATGCACATTAAATTCAATGTAATTTTTTGTTAAATTATTAGTAATAAAATCAATTGCTTTGTTGCAAAAAAATGGTATATAAAATTAAAATGTATCGAAACACAGTTATTGACCTTAATATTCATCTCGATTTTTCTACATAGGTAAAAAAAACAACTAATATGTTGCCAAAATTAGTGTTATAGGATAGTAAATCACATTGATCTCTATGTAATGGTTAAGGAAAGATGAAAACACATTGATATCATCTCGATAATGCTATAGGCTAGTATATCATCTCCTTTTTTGTTAAAATATAGTATATAAAACTATATATGTGGTATATATTGTAATAAACTTATTGAAAGTTGATTAATAAAAGCTAATTGGAAGCTAATGTAATATGGCGGTTACTGATGTGCCAGAATCGGCGGTTTAGAAGGTGAAGAAACCGGAGGTTCCTGATGTGCAACAACCAACGGTTCAGTGATGCTAGTAACCGGTGGTTTGTGACATAGAGAAACCGGCGCTTCTGGCACTTCGTTTAAAAGTAAAAAGGAGATGCATCATTTAGCAACACCCTATATTTATTATATTTTGGGATTTGGATTTTCATTGTAAGACAATTTCTTATTATTAATATATTAAGTATTTGTTCTAAGCCTTAGTAACTTTTGGTCAATGATTCGGATTTACTGGCGGTAATATTTCCAAGGTAATTCGGGGATGTTACAGTATACCATTAAATGGATACATAAATGTCATTATACTCAAAGATGATCAATTTGATTCTATTTATAAGGGGTTTGTTTCATCATTTAGACAATTTGTTACCCGTTTTTATCGATATAGCTTCTAATATCGTTAATACAATTTGTTGTGAAGATCATTTTTAAATTAATCTTTATTATCACATATATATATATATATATCAATTTTAATAATAATATCACTTATTTATTCACAATGGTATGGCTTCTATCTAACAAATTATTATTATTAATTTTCAAAAACTAACTTTTCGGAATTTCTTTGAAGAGAGAATATTGTACATACTTTATAAACCAGATGAATAACAATTTGTACACTAGTATTCATCCCAAAATGAAACACGAAATATCAGGTAAGTGGTAATAGAAGAAAAATCCACCAATCACTTTTGACCAGAAAGAAAAATACTAAATCATTGATCATTTGTCTTGTTGCTGAACAGAATGCATGCTTTTCCTTAGTACCAGCTGCATGAAAATTTTCTTTAAGTTTTTTATTCCTTGGGAAAAAACAAGCAATACATATTCAATGTATATATGTAACATAGTAGTCCATGTGAATCTAATATAAACGCATAAGATTTTCTGGTATAACAAGAGAATATTTCCCTAATTTAGAAATTATGACAAGGAAAAGATTTTTATTTTAAAAGATTTATGTGGGTGTAACTAAATAAACCATGAATCAAAAAGTGGATTTTCACTCACTTTGACATAAAATTTGTATTTAATTTCCTCAAGTATTTAATGACAACTAATTAATAATTAAAATAATTGATTATGAAAAAATGGACGTATTTGTTTAGACTATTGGAAGCCACATTACACTGCGAACATTATAATTAATCTAATTCTTTTTGAATTATTGTGTACAACTTTTTTCTCTAGAAAAGTTTTCAAAATGAAGGTTTATAAAAAGAAGAGTCAGATTCGTGCATATCTGTTCAAATCATTAATTGCTTTGATAAATACAATGAATAGGAATCAAATAAAATGTAAGAAAATAAAATATTAGCACATATGCATGATATGGTGATGACATTTCTACATTGGAAGATTGCAATGGAGATATCTTTTATGTGTTTTTCTCCTATAAAAGAAAACCCAACGCCACCTTCCTTAACCCTCATCCACCTCTTCTTTCTCGTTTTCTCTGAATAGGAAAAAAGATGTCATCAGTTTTCGACTCCCCAAACCATTGTACCCACAACAACGTCACTCCCTTGAAAAGCTCTGATTACCAGTTCTCTTATGACATCGTCCCTGTGGCCAACACCACTAGCAACAAGCTCACCGTGGCGGTCCAACCAGGCATTCCATTAACTCTCGCTGCCACTGGTTCATCCAGTCGCATCAAAAGACGAAAATTTTCAACCAAAAATGGTGACCTCAAGCCGAAGTTGGTTGGCAAGAGCAGCATGATAGCCCATCCAGCCCCCGCCGCCGGTTCAAGTACGGTTTGGCGTCTGACAGAGGATGACTGTTTGGAAGCTCTACCAACTATACTCGTTCCCACCGTCGCCACCAAGACCACCAGAAAGGTGAAGAGAAGAAAAACGTCCAAGAGCGGCAAAAATAAATACAAGACAGTCCAATCAATTGAACGATTTCAACAAGCCCTAGCCCTCCCTTACACCACCCCAACTGAAAATGTGACTGTCGCCGTCGCTAGCGACTGGTACAAGCCCTTAGAGGCGGACTTCTTGGCAGCCCTACCACTCAGATCAGTTCCAGGGGCATTGACAGCCCAACCAATTATTGTACCGGTTGGTGTCAAGATCCCAACCGACATAGAGATCCATCACCGTTTCACTTGGCTTCCAGTGGGCTGGACCATGTGGAGACTCATCCGAATTACCGGGAAAACCATAAACAAAGTTGACACGGTGATTAATTACTTATCTAGTATTACTTACATATATTATACAAGTAGGTACATTGCTATAATTATCATTTTCATCTTTTCTACAACTCTATTATACACCAAATGGAAAAAAGTGTAGATCTGTGAAGGACATCTTCTACGTCATTACGAAGGGGGGATTACCTAATGCCAATTATTCTCTCCACGTTGAACGTACGTTTGAATAATTTTCGATTTAAAGTTAACTAAATCTTATTTTTGTGATCTTGATCACTTAGATTTTGTACAGAGGAGTTTGAATACAAGGTACCTAAAGAAATGGTGTCATGGTACGGACGAGCTGCGGGAGTGACAGTCCATTTAACAAGTACTAATATTAGTGTATTGCCCAGAGGGATTCTTACCATCGACCCAGTAAACAGTCCTCCAATACCACCGATTTCAATCAAGACAATCAAAGTTCCCGTCGGCACTCCCTATGGGAAAATCGATAATCTAGTGAAAAAGGCCAATAAGGTTGCTCAGAAATAAGTACAAGTCGTTAAGACTCTCGTCAAGATAGAGCAAGTTTAGCCGCCTGGGTTTTTCTTAATCTTGTTATTGTGGCTACATTTTTTTAAGTTTGAACATTTCCATGCCTTAACTATCACATCGCCTGCTAAAGTATGTGTTTATTAACAACTATATAAGTTTGTTATAATAAGATTTATGGGAGATCGCTGAATATACACATATAGTTATTACCAAAAATATATATACATAAAGTCTGTGTAGAACAAACTTTGAAATAAGAAAGACATAACTCTATAAGTGATTTTATCTATAAAAAACATGCATCGGCTTATTGTGATTTAGATAAACTTATTATAAATTGTGAGTTAATGTATCACTAGTAGAAAAAACACTTGTTGAGGCTCCCTTTTAGAGGCGGACCTAAAAAAAAACGCCTCAAAAACGTCCTAGGCTATCATATTTTCAGGTTATTGAGGCGGAAAATTACTTTATACGCCTCAAATTTTTTTTATTGAGGCGGGTATAATAAAATACGCCTCAAAAAGTACCCGAAAATTTTTTCCCGGACGATTTTATAGAGGCGGGCCGACACGGGCCCGCCTCTATAAGGTTTTATTGAGGCGGGCCGAGAACGCCCGCCTCTTTTAACTTAAGCTTTTCCGGGTGAGGTATTAGAGGCGGGCTTAATTGCCCGCCTCTTTTAATACCTGTTGAGGCGGGACGTACAACGCCCGCCTCATTTAACGCTTGTTGAGGCGGGCCGCTTAACGAGCGCCTCAACAAATCCCTCTTTTCAACAGCGCGCGCCTGCCATTTTCATTTCGTTCCGCCATTTTCACTTCATCTTCTTCGTTCTCCCTTCGTTCCGCCATTTTCACTTCGTCTTCTTCGTTCTCTCTTCGCGTTCTCCCTTCGTCTCTCCTCTCCGCGCTTCATTCTCCCTTCACGTTCTCCCTTCGGCCGAGAACGCCAGCCCACCGTTCGCCCTTCGTCTCTCCTCTCCGCGCTTCATTCTCTCCTCTTCGCGCTTCATTCTCCCTTCAGCCGAGAACGCCCGCCCTTCGTCTTCGTCTTCGCTGGCCGGTAAGTATTCTATCTACCAACTTGTGCATTTAAGTGTTTAAATCTACCCCAAATTTGTGTATTTTTTTATGTTTATAGTTTGTGCATTCAAGGTGTTTGATGAAATGCCTCTACGAAAATATGAAAAATATACCCCTAATTCATATACTATCTTTCATCCTAGTCAAATCTAAACAACTAATACTAACAACTTGTGCATTTAAATGTTTAAATCTAGGTGTTTGATGAAATGCCCCAATGAAAACATGAAAAGTATACACCTAATTCATATACTATTTTTTGTGGTTATAGCTTGTGTATTGAAGGAGTTTATTGAGGCGTTGTCTTGAAGGATCGATATTGGATCAAGGTAATACTTCTACCCTAATTTCTTAGGCCCTTGGCGGGATAGATTTCATAATTTAGGCCCTTGGCGGGATAGTTGAGTTTGTATTTTTTCTTGCTTAGTTGCGTATTATTATCTATTAAATTAGGCCCTTGGCGGGATAGAATTCATAATTTAGGCCCTTGGCGGGATAGTTATTAGAAATGATATTAAATCTTCCTCTTTTTGCAATTATTACTAGAAATGAGTCGTCCTTGGATGTACGGTGACCATACTACGACACAATACTTGAGTGGGGTTGAGGAGTTTATTAGATGTGCTTTAGCACACCAACGTAGTACGAAAGCAGAAAAAATCTATTGTCCTTGCCGTGATTGTAAGAATATAAGACGGTTAGATGATATTGATGAGATTGAGGATCATTTATTTCGTCGTGGTTTCAAAGAAGATTATCATGTTTGGTTTTGGCATGGTGAGAAAATACTTGATCGTCCAAGTTCTAGTGTCAATGAGTTTGATGTTCGGGTAGACACTGATGATAGTGATGATGATATTGCTGAGAATAATGAGATGGATGATGATGATGACCAAGAAGATGATGAAATAAATGGGATGATGGATGGGGTGAGAGATCACTTGAACGAATGACCTCAGATGTTCGAACAGGTATCAAAGGATGCAGAGACTCCCTTGTATCCTGGGTGTCCAAAATTTTGCAAGTTAGAGGTTGTGTCAGTACTTTACAACTTGAAATGTGCTTCTGGTTGGACTGATGGAAGTTTCAACACCTTATTGGAATGGTTAGGTGAATTTTTACCAGAAGGCAATGAGATGCCTATCTCTACTTATTATGCCAGAAAATTGATGTGTTCCTTAGGCTTAGATGTAGTCAAGATAGATGCTTGCCCAAATGATTGTATGCTTTACAGAAATGAACATGAAAATTTGAATGAGTGTCCAAAGTGTGGTGCATCTCGTTACAAGCGTAAAGGGGTAAATTCGGCTAAGAGGGGCCCAGCAGCTAAGGTTATGTGGTATCTTCCAATAATACCTAGGTTTCAACGTTTGTTTTCGATAAAGAAGGAAGCCAAAAATCTGAGATGGCATGCGGAAGGGAGAAAGAAAGATGGACAGCTTAGACATCCTGCTGATTCTCCTCAATGGAGAAATATTGATAAGAAATATTCTGAATTTGGTGATGAGATTAGGAATCTGAGACTTGCTTTATGTACAGATGGTGTGAGTCCGTATGGTACTTTAAGCAGCCAACATAGCACTTGGCCGGTTCTTCTAGCGATTTATAATCTTCCTCCATGGTTGTGTATGAAGCGCAAGTATATCATGTTATCACTCCTCATCTCCGGGCCTAAGCAACCTGGGAATGACATAGATGTGTATCTTGCTCCACTTGTTGATGATTTGAAATTATTGTGGAATGAAGGTGTCCCAATGTTCGATGCATACACAAACTCAAACTTTACCTTGCGAGCTATGGTTTTTTGTACCATAAATGATTTTCCGGCATATGGAAACTTGTCTGGGTACAAAACCAAAGGAGAACAAGCATGCTCTATATGTGAAGAAGATATGAAACCCGCCTACTTGAGAAATTACAGGAAAAATGTGTATGTAGAGTACCGGAAGTTCCTTAGTCGATATCACCCTTACCGTAAAAAGAAGAAGGAGTTCAATTGGTAATAATGTTATTTCCTTTTAGTGTTACTTCGTTATAGGCCAGAGTCATTGATAATAATGTTTCTAACTCATTGGTGATAATGCTCTTGACTTTTGACAGGCTCATAGTGCGAAAGCAAAGGCAAGCACTTGCCCAGAACAAGAATCCTCATCGCACCGGCCAGCGGGTTATATTAGAAAACGACATGAGTGGATAAAAGAAGGACGACTCCCAGAGGAAGCAGCTATATCTCTATCAAGTAGCTCCTCAATGAACTCATCGGTTCCTAGAGCTAGAAAATACAGATCAAAGGAATGGGTTTTGGCCCATCAAGTTCGAACTGCGGAAGGAAAGTGGGAAGTTAGCCCGAATGATAAGGATGTCGTAGAAATTGCAAGAAAAGTTGTAAGTAGTGCTTTGGAATGAATATTTACTTAAATTTACTTGTAAATATGAACTAATTTATACTTTTCTAATTGGCATCATAGGAGGAGTATAACGAAGAAGAAGAAAAAGGAAACCTTACGTTTAAGGATGATGAGGATGCCCTCACCAAAGCCATTGGGAAAAAGGATCACGGTGGTCATGTCAAGGCAATAGGTGGAACTGTGGGTTATAGAGTTGCTTTCGGTCCACGAGAACGACAAAGAAGATTTTCTAGTGAAGCTTCTTCAGATCTAATCGAATCGATCAGAGCTGAAGTTAGAAAGGAGTTTGAAGGTGAGTTAGATAAAAGGGTGGTTGAGGCCCTACAAAAGCAAATAAGCTCCATGTTACACATAAATCAACCACACTTCACTTCTACTACCGATCTTGAACCTAATGTTGATGCACCCTATACCACTTGTCATGATTCCACACCGCAACCACGTGAGCTAAAGGTATGACTGCTGCAGCAATTTTATCATGAAATCTTTATGTCCAAATACCTCTTATAACATGAATTAAAATACCTCTTATGCAGGAAAAGACTCCGTGCCATCTTGCCCTTGAGGATAAAGATTCTAGTAACAAAGTGCTCGTAGCGGATGGTATGGTACAACCCACAAATGATGCATCGTCCCAGCACTTTACACCGATGAAGCCTGATCACTACAAAGTCCAAGTTGATTTTGTTTATGATGGACATCATGATGATATTCTTTCGGTGTCTACGGGTGATGGTTTCACTAACTTAGGCGGTGCTCAGGGCTGCTTCGTGCAATGGCTGATCCGCTTAGTGATTTTCAAAGACGACGAGGTAAGAAGTCCAAGTCATTTCTCTAACTTAGGCGGTGACTACGGGTGATGGTTTCACTTACTCACTCTTGCTCAACTTGATTTCAAATATATATAGGACTATACTACTCCACGCTCAACAAAGAAGTCCAAGTCATTTCTCTCGAAAAAGGTGGATGACAGCGCCAAAAATACAAAGGTAAGTCAATTTAGGCCCTTGGCGGGGTAGAATTCATAATTTAGGCCCTTGGCGCGATAGATTTCATAAATTAGGCCATTGGCGGGATAGTTATATTGAATGATAATTACATCTTCCTTGTTTGTACTCAATGACTCTCAGTCCAACAAAGAAGTGGTTGGTAGCTGTGATAAAAAAACGGAAGAATCAGCTGCAAAAAAAAGAAAGAAGAAAACGAAGCAATTCAAGATCATGGCCAATCGTGCAAGTGGTTGCAATTTGTTATGTCTTCGGCGCTGGGAGATATATATGATAATACTCCCATCCCATTGGATGCCTCATTTTGGAATTATGTGACGACAGATCAAAAAACATATGTCACTGCATCCGATGTAGAAGAATTCCTTAAGGGGGATTGCTTAAACATTTTGGTGATTCAAGTCTACATGATGTAAATATTAATCTTATCTTTTCATTGTCAACTATAAATCTTAATCTTTTTCTGTAATTGTTCAACTATCATTCTTAATTGTTTTTCCTTTAAATGTGCAGGTATTTATTGGACAATCACACACATGCATTTGAAAATTCTTGAATTGGATTCATCTGTCATGAGATGATGTCAAGCACTAGAATCAAGGCCGAACCATCTATTCTAGCAACTTACTTGCAATGTGTATTCATTGCTAACAGTGCCAAATTGTTTTTGCTTCCATATAATCAAGAGTAAGTGTTTTCAATAAGTTTTATATATAAATAGTATTTTAAGCAATCATTAATTTTTTTTTTTATCAATTTACGTTTAAATGATGCAGCAATCATTGGATTCTGTACGTGATAGACATATTTAGAGGACAGGTCTATCTTTTAGATTCTCTGAAAGATCCAAGCCGCAGAAAGACTGATGCATCTCGAGTCCTGAATTTGTAAGATATTTGACTTCAAAAACCCCCTTTTATTATTCTCCAAGGTCCTCCTTTCGTAACCCCCCAAGAAGCCCAAGAGATACAAAGATAAAACTGATTTTTCGGAAGAGGGTCAGAGGGATACTCGGCCCAGTACTCGGCCGAGTATCCGGCCGAGTAGCAAGCCACCGCGCGAGCCTCAGAGAGATACTCGGGCCGATACTCGGCCGAGTAGCGGGCCGAGTATCTCTCTAAGGCTCGCGCGGTGGCTTGCTACTCGGGCGGATACTCGGCCGAGTAACAGGCCGAGTATCCCTCTGGATAGTTCATCAAATTCACTTCGTCATGGCTCGTCTCGTCCTTCCTTTCGCCCTTCTTTGCTCGGTTCCTTCCTTGCTTATGAATTAGTTTTTTTTGGAATACTAACAATATCATTTTCATGACTGTATTGCGTGGATTTTCTAGGGCATTTCAAGTGTTTAGGTATCAAGGTGGAAAGTGCGATAAATCATTGGAAAAACGTAAGACGTTTAGAGTCATTGATATAGAGGTACATATAACATTTTAAACGCTAGCTTTAGGTTTGTTTATCTATAATCGAAGGCCTTGTATCTAGCTAAGACAACCTCCTTATTTTGTGTAATTAGTGCGCTCAACAAAGCGGCGGAACCGAGTGTGGCTATTATGTCATGAAGTTCATGTTAGAGATAGTCACGGGATTCGATGACTCTGATGATTACCGACTAGATAAGGTATGTAACTAATTAACTATACATTGATGTATTTGATTTTTTTTATCAATAATTTCTGTGTTTCTTATGAAGGTATATACTAAGAGGACGACATTATATACTGTTGAAGAAATGGATGTAGTTCGTGAGCAATGGGCACAATATTTTACATCAAAGTATCTATCATCGGATTGAACTTATTCGTACTTGTTATATATATATGTAAACTGTCGTTGAGAACTTAACTATACTCTGGTCAAACCTGCTGTTTGTTCGAACATGCCTCTTTTTTCCTATTTGTTGAGGCGTACAATGGGCGGCCCACCTCAACAAGTGCCCTATGTGGTACTTGTTGAGGCACCTTTAGAGGCGGGCCTATAGAGGCCCGCCTCTAAAGGTACTTGTTGCGGCGGGCTTAAGGCGGCCCGCCTCAACAAGTGCGCACTTGTTGTGGCGTACAATAGGCCGGCCCGCCGCAACAAGTACTTGTTGAGGCGTACAATAGGCCTGCCCGCCTCAACAAGTGCCCTATGTGGCACTTGTTGAGGCACTTTTAGAGACGGGCCTACTCTAAAAGTGTCTTTTTTGAGGCGTATTTAGCCCGCCTCTAAAAGTGTTCCCACTTGTTGCAGCCCCCTTATTAGCTGCGAACGGTATATGCCTCAACAAGTGTCAAAATGCCCGCCGCAAAAAGGGTTTTTCCACTAGTGTATACTAGTGCATATGATCATATGAATCTTATATTTTCTAGATATTTTGATAATAATAAAGCTGCTATTTCGATATTGTTGAATTTATTTTAGGTTAATGTGTTTATTACGAAATGATTTAACTATCTATACAAGTAATGGCTATAAAATTAATATTGAGTCTAGGTTTTGCATTAACAAGGTAAATACTTACCATTGAATTTAAAGATGTATTTATTTGTGTTTTGTTGTTTTGTTAATGTGATTCATTGATGCATATCTTTTATCGTTATATATAATATAACAGTAATAAAACTAGTGACCGTACAATCGATATAGAGTCTAGTTCTAATATTTATCAAAGAGAATATAGACATGTCTTTGGACTTAAACACCGATTAATTTGTTTCTGTCTAAAAGTGGTATGTTTTCTACGTCATTAATGCATTTTGTTTAAAAGATATTCTTTGTTAACATAGATCATTGTAATTTTCAACAACAAAAAAACAGACCATTTATAAAGAGTCCATCCTAATTGGATATACAAATACCGTTGAACTCAAAGATGATTAGTTTTCTTTTATTTCAAAGGGGTTTATTTTATTATTTAGGCAACACATTAGAGTTTATTCCATCATTACAGTTGTTTTGTCGTTAAACCAATTCATTATGAAGATCATTTATTTCATTAATTTGTATTACCAAAGAGAAATATAATCGGACTTACTAGATGAAGATTAGGACGTTATTTTATTCAATCCTCTAGTATTTGATCATCATATTGTGTGCAGGATTGCACCTCTTATTATGTTAGACTAGCAACTTTCAGTTTATAATCTTTAATTTGTGGGATAAATTCATATAGAGGAGTTTATAAAGTCAAAACTTTTGTGTCTTTAAGAAGGAAGTTTTCGTTGAATATAAGGGTGGCTATATTTTTATTAAATGAAATTCATGGATTATATTATATATCCATCTACAAGGCAATAGTGTACATTAATTTGGACCGTTTCGTGCCATGTGTTTATTAACAAGTATATTACTTTTGTTACAACAAAGTTCACGGGAGATCCCTAGTACACAAATTTTTGTGTATATCAATCCTTAAATAAGAGAGACATAACTCGATAAAAAGTGACTTATGTATGATGGTGATCCCTATGTAAAATTGATAGGCAATATCTTGCATAGCGCATTCAGTTTCGTTAGCGTCATTTATAGGTGATTTGGCAATGTTATGGAGCACATTACTGTAATCCGGACCTCGCAGAGCAAAGGCATAAATCATGAAAATTACAAACATTAGAGAGAAGACAGAGAGTGGATTGTCAAATGGAAGAAGGCACGGCAATGCAAGAGAAGACGCAGCTGTGCCAAGCTATAGAAGCTTGAACACAACCGCGCCCATGACCGACGCGACGACGCGCATGATCGCCATCAAAATAAGAAAGAATGCTCAGGCGCAACTGCACCACTGTTGGGTCGTGGCTCGGCTTTGGGCTTCTTCCAGGAATTGATTCAGGCCTTTGTTCCTTTCTGATGGAGCTTCGGGCTGGCTTTTAGCATTAGTTTATCTATGTTTTTAGGTTTTATAAATAGGGTTTGGAGCTTTCCCTCCAACTTATCACACATTACACTTTTCTAATTTACATTGTTTAAAGAACTATATCATAGTAGTCTCTTTTGCTTTTTTCAACAAGTTGAAACCTTCGGATGATTGGTTTGTAAGACTTCTATTTTGGTTCTTATTCATATTTTGGTTGTTTCATCTCTCTTGCCACTTAATTGTATTATTGAATTTGATTTATCTCTCTAGCTTAACTACCTAGGTCGAGTAGATCTATTCATAGTGCTAGGTTTGACTTGTCCGAGTTGGAGAGTCTTATTATTATGTAGAGAATCGATTGCATGACCTAGTTGGGATTGTAGTTGTAGAGAGAGTTGATTGTGCGTTAAATATCGACTTTAAGTCAATGGTACTGCATGCACCTATCTATTCCTAAGTTCGTTGCCTCTTGAGTTTTAGGGTTTTAGTTAAGTAAGGTTATTAGAACTAGGTGGACCATTAACTATATAAATACAGGGATTACGACAACCATAGTATATGAATTATAAGATGAACCCGATATTCATTAGAAGTCAATGATTGACCAATCATTCCGTTGTGTGAATACTTGTATAATAAAGTGCTTTCTCATATTGTTTTCCGAATCACTTAGTTAGTTAGTTGCGTTCAATTCCCCCCTGGTTACTTTTAGAGTTGATCATATTAAATTCACAAGACTGATAACCTGACTCCCGTGGAATTTGACCCTTTCTTGACACTTTACTATTTACAGTAGCTGGTTAAGAATTATTATTTTGATAGGGCAAACAAGGACCGTTTTGGCCCCGTCAAATTTGGCACCGTTGTTGGGGAGTCAAAGATTCTTTTCTTGTGTTTTTGGTTTGATTGACTTTGGTGTTGACTGTTGACCATTGTGTGGTCAACACCCGTGCTACTAATTGGTGTATTTGTTGAGATTACTGGAGATATGAAGGAGAATGGGAGAAGATTGTCAAGAATCTGGCTGAGATCTGAGAGTAAGTTGTTGAGTTTCAAAGTATGAAGTTGCTAAGCTTTTAGGGGATATGGGAATCCACGTCCTTGGTATGATCAACAACGATATGACTACAACATAAGGTATAGAGATTATCCCCAGCGTAAGCAACCACAGTGGTGGAAGCCCTGTCAAGTAGATGCGGCTACTGCAGAGATACTGAACGATATGGTGCAGGAGGTTGAAACTCGTGTCCAGACTACACTTGCATGCATCGAAAACATGGAATCGCTACAGAAGCAAGCATTGAGGAATTGACCTAGAATACGCGAGAGAGCTTCAAGTTCATGGAAGAGAAGATGGAGCAAATGATGCAAGCAGTATCCACTCTGGTGCAAAATAAATCTGATGCACTGCATCCTCAGGCCACAATTAACCAAGCATTATCAATGCCAATAATATGAAAATAAGTAGCGACCAAGCTCGGTTGATATGCAAAGTGATGAAGAAGAGGATGAGGCTGAAGAACCAACAGACGAGTGTCTGCAGCTCGAGAAGTGCAAACGTGAACTAGCCTCTGTAGAGCCGCGTCCACGCCCCTGAGTTGCATGACTGCGCAATGCCTTCCGCAGCCGCGCGCGACCGCGCCGAAAGGTCACGTGACCACACAATTGCAGTGATTTTTCGGAGTTACTAGCGCTACCGCGCCCTCCTACACGCGACAGTAACTGCTGAACATGGATGAGTAAGATCCGGGCCCACCACTCAATGATGAAGGAGATATAGTTGATCCGGGAGATGAGTTCTAGATGATCCAAGAGAAATACTTGCATCCGAACCTCCCACTACTCAGGATTCTGAAACCCCGAGCACCCTTGCCTCGCTTCGCTAAACTCTTGAAGGGGCCACACACGGTAAAGAGGCAGAAGAAGCTAAAGGTCCAACATAAGGTATCATATCCAGGACACTTCAAGGTGAAGAAGAAAGGGTTGGTACGACAAGAGAGTAAGGAAAAGACGAGGCGTCATATCCTACTGCGTGAGGAAGAAGAGAGAGTTTCTAAATGAGTTGGCCCTTGAGGGCCTAGTGCTAGATGATCGAGAGAAAGAAGTCAAGCCTACGACTTTAACCAAGGCGATGCTCGGGAGGCAACCCGATAAATGAGGTATTTTCCACTTTCATCCATCTGTTAGCTTTGTTCTTTATTTCACAATAGGGACATTGTGTACTTCAAGTGTGAGGAGGGAATTATCTTAACTATATTTTCTATTGAGTTAGTTTTCGAAATTTTTGAGTTAGTTTTGAAATTTATAAGTCGGCTATCATATTTTTCCCCTATTTGATGCTTTGTCAACTTTTATGATTTCTTTACTATGCTTTAGATGTTGACATTACAATTGAGTTATGATAATGATATGATTTATCAAATTGAGGACTTTATCTTGACATTTGGATTAGGATTAGGATGTATTAGGACCAATACTAAGATTGCACTTTTATCATCTCATCTCTAGTTCCATCCTATTGTTCATATTAATTTTGCTTCCATCTTTTTCATTCAAAAATGCATAAAAAGGGAATAAAAGGTAGTGAAATAAGTCAGAAGAGCATGCGATCTCTATGGTGTGAAAGATCACACCGCGTTCGATCTCCATGGCTAAGAAGAAAAGAGTTTCATTAGTTGGCCCGGACCGTAAAACGGACGGGCTTTGATACCTAAATAAGTGGTTTTAAATAATAAAAGAAATGAATAAGTGAATAGGATGAAAATAAGCAACAGAAGTATATGTGGTATTACTTGAGTTGAGTTGTGGTCTTATGTGCTTTCGATGGTGTTGGAGCTCGTGATATCCTATCATAGATTAGGAAGCATGTTAGGAAAAGAAATTTTTATTTGTTTGATCTTGCGTTATTATCCTCCATATGTCACTTGGATAGAGACAACTTTTGCATATTTTAGGGATTCATTGTCGTGTTCTTGCGTAGGAAAAACATAGTTCAAGTTTGGGGAATTGTTGATGCCGTGTTGGATAGTTTAGAGTCGTTTTGAGTCTTTTGAGTTATGCATTGTTTTGTTTTTGAGGATTCTTAGTAGAATCGGAGTCTAATCCCGTGCTTTGATGATTGCAGGTAGTGCTCTAAAAACGCTACGCGGTTGCTAGGTAGTGGGGGGGGGGGGGGGTCTAGCGTCTAGGCGGGACCTAGGCGGGTCAATATTATAACACTTATTTTTATATTCAATATAGAGAAAATTGCCCAAAGCCACCCCTTATATCTCCAATATTACCAAAGCCACCCCTTATATTAAAGTTTGTCCCAAGCCACCCAAATTTCAATTTTTTCTTGCAATCAACCACCCCACCCTCATTTCCTTCTTATTTTTTTTTATTAAATCCATATTTTAGATTTTATTATATATTAATTAGATAATTTATTTCCAATTTGCCCCTTTCTTCCCCCTTCTTCTCCTTCTTCCATAACCAGAGTTCCTCTTGGACCAATACGGACTTTAACATTTCAGTCAATAATATTGGTAATAAAATTTGTAATCTATAATAGAAAAGGAAATAAATTAAATTTCTTTGTCATTCTTCAAGCTTTGTTGTTGTGGATTTTTTCAGACTTTAGTCGGTCAAAGCTTTGTTGTTGGTTGGAGTCATTTCTGCCTTCATATAAGATTGTTGGACTCCATCAACTTCCCAGAGCAAAGCAAGTGGTAGATCTGCCATAGTCGGTGGTGGCTAAATCGATTCACAGAGATTGAGTTGATTTGTTTGGATCTGAATGAATGGGTACATTTACTCGCTTAAAAGGAACTCCAAGAAGGTATGAATTGTGTAGGTTAGATTTGATAGGTTTGAATCTAGGATTTGGATAATAAACAGATCGAAAAAATAGCCATGAAAACCAGAACGAAGAGGCGATTGGAGAACGAAACACATGGAAGAGGAAGTGGAGAAACGAAGAACAGGAAGTGGAGAAACGAAGAACTCGAATAGGAAGTGGAGACGAAGCCCTAATTCCGTCTGCTCCTCCAATCGCGATTGGAGACGAAGCCCTAATTTCGTCTGCTCCTCCAATCGCCTCTTCGTTCCTTCGCCCCTAGCATCGTCTTTGCCCCAATTTAGGGCTATCCGAATCCCAATACAAATCGAAGCACATGGAAGAGGCAGTGGAGAAACGAAGAACAAGGAAAGGAGAAACGAAGAACTCGATTAGGAAGTGGAGAAGAAGCCCTATTTCGTCTGCGGGGTGGTTGATTGCAAGAAAAATTGAAATTTGGGTGGCTTGGGGCAAAACTTTAATATAAGGGGGTGACTTTGGGCAATATTGGAGATATAAGGGGTGGCTTTGGGCAATTTCTCTCTTTATATAATTTCCTTATATGAAAAAGTAAATCGAAATATATTGATTCATAATTTCATAGTAATTCATAATTTAACTATGTAATTTTAGTATAAGCATATAATTTGCTAATTAATCATCAAAATTCATAGACTTTATAGTATTCTTCATAAAAAGATCTACAAGACCACAACAAGCAAAAATTCTACAGTTTTCAACACATGTTTCAACGTAAGTAATATTAAATAATTATTCGTAAGTCATAGTCGTAGTCGCATGCTCTTAGTGGACGTTGGTTGCAGTACGAGGGCGAGGGACAGGGAGAGCCGAACAAGGGTGAGAGGCGGGACGAGAGGTGAGGTGAGGTGAGAGACGGCCGGTGGAATAAGAGGTGACGACAGGCAAAGATGGAGGTGGGAGGTAGTAGAGACGACAAAGTTCCAAGTTGAGAGGGAGAGGGGTGAGAGGTGAGATGCGAAGGCGTGGGACGAACGAGAGGGTGAGATTGATTTTTGACTTTTAACCTAAATAATAGCCATACCCCTTTCAAAAAAAAGAGAATGCATACCCCCGGCCTAGAAAAAATCGTAACGCCTAGGCGGCCGCCTAGGCAGGCGATTTTTTTTCCACCTCTTAGCAAAAAAGGACTAGCACCTAGTCGGAACGTTAGGATGACGACTAGCGCCTAGACGCGTGTTTTAGAACACTGATTGCAGGTACTATGAAGCCGAAGTGTTGATTGGTGACCACTGCTGTCAAGCTCTTCCATACTCGCTGAGACCGACATGCATAATGTGGAGTAGTTCGTTTCAGCTTACTCAAGGATGAACAAGGTCTAAGTGTGGGGGTATTGATAGGCGATATCTCACATAGCGCATCCAGTGTTGTTAGTATCATTTATAGGTAATTTGGCAATATTATGGAGCATATTACTGTAATCCGGACCTCGCAGAGCAAAGACATTATTCATGAGGATTACATACATTAAAGAGAAGACGAAGAGAAGATTGCAAAGGCACAAAGGCGTGACTGCGCAGGAGAAGACACAGCCGTGCCAAGCTACAGAAGCCTGAGCGCGACCATACCATGGGCGGTGCGACCGCGCCCATGATCGCCAAAGCAATTCACGCCACAGGGAAGAACAACAACGACATTCATAGCAAGAGACTCATCACGTAAAATATTATTTTTAAGTAAATCACAAATTTCATGCTCATCGATTATACAAGGGTGAGGCATATGCTACTTTCTACGTGGTCAAGGAATCTGTCTTCAAGTCAATGAACAACATCATCTTCGAAGGAGACATCTTACAGTTATCAACTCGATTACAAATACTTGGGCGTGTGCCCTGGGAGATCAGTGCCATTGTATCAGACATTAAGCGATATCTCAGTCAACTCCACCATTTCAGGATATTTCACTGCTACAGGGAAGCAAATCGAGCTGTCGACTTGATAGCATCGTATACTATCGATCGCCGAGTAATTCACGTTATTCAGGACATATCCTACCACCCCCGACATCATAAGACATTCAACCTTATTTGATTCTGATGTCAGGATAATGAATTCCACATTGTGGACTTCTGTCACCCTAAGTCCACCCTCTTAAATAGAAAAAATCTGTCATCCACAGTATTATAAAGAAATAAGGACGACTCTAATTCCAAACTTACCAAAAATCAAGATTTGCTGTAAGTCCGAACACGTGCTCAAGTAACTTCCTATTAAATTAATCCAACGGCCCACATCTTAGTTCGCGGATAGCGGGAAGCAGCTAGCACGTGCGGACTTACCTCAGTCACAAGCCCACCTACGCTACGTGCCATGTCATCTTTATCGAATCAAAATCGTCCACGTCCTATCTTAAAGAGATATCTTCTTCCCACAAAAAAAAAGATATATACTTCTTCTCTCGACGAAAAATAAAATAAAAGAGATATACTTCTTCCTGCATCCATTCAATCTTGTTTCAACTTCCCTCCAATTCCTGGTCTCGTTGAGTTCGCCCTTTGTTTAGACTCATCGATCAGGTTCGGATTCAGATCGAAGACATCAACATGGCTATGGAGATCTTCAACGGCGTGGTTATGAGGACATGTCCAGGCCTCTACTCCGGCGCCAGGATTGATCCCTTGCTACCCACCCGGATTACATGTGAATCGAAAATCTTTACTAGATCGCTGCGCACCAGAATTGTCGGAGAAATTTCTGCCTTTGATGATAAACGGCATATGGAGTATTACAACTGTTGCACTGAGGAAAGGAAGGAGGAGAAGAAGAAGATGAAGATGAAGAAGAAAAAGATGACAGAGAATGCTGGCTGGAACAGTGTTTCAGAAAAGAAGAGGGCTAAATTGGTGAAGGAATTAGCTAAGAATTTGAATATGCTTTCAGAATTAGGGTTTGGTGTCGAAACTGACGACGACAAGGCTAAGACTATCTCGGTATGTCAAATATTTGGTTTCAGAAGATGATCTGTTTTTTTTTCCCATCAAACTGTTGATCTGATTACTTACGATCATTATTGTGTTGCTATTGGGCAATCTGGTGTTTCGAATATACAATTGACTTGATCCCTGATACTGATGTTGAGTTTGAATCATTTGTTCAGGAAGCAGCACTGGTATTACAAACACACTTGGAGCATCTTAGAGAAGAGGGGAAGAAGAAGAAGGTGGTGAAATGGCAGCCATGGACGACTCTAGTTCATCCGAATCAAGTGACAGCGAGTCTGAGAATGATGAAGCTGCTGCATATATCTCTATGCTCCGTAATAAGATGGCAGGCGAACAAATGGTAGTAGAGAAGTCAATGAAATCTGAAGTCCCTGAAACAGAGATTGAACAAGTTAGTAGTAAGGCAGTGAAGAAGGTGGAGGTTTGTATGGGTGGAAAGTGCAAGAAAGCTGGAGCTCCTGTGTTAATGGAAGAGTTTGAAAAAGTGCTTGGCGTGGGAGGTTCGGTTGTTGGGTGCAAGTGCATGGGGAAGTGCAAGACTGCACCGAATGTGAGGGTCTTCAACGGAGAAGAAGATGATGATGATGATTCAGTCCGGAGTCCCTAGGAACCCTCTGTTTCTGGGCGTTGCAGTGGATCGTGTCCCCTTCATTGTGGCCAACTATTTAGGGTCGTCTCAGTCTGACCAAATACAGGCTGCTGTAGGTGGTGATTCAGCCTCAGCTTCATATATATAACTGGTGGCTTGCTGTTGTTCTAATTAAACTTTCAAATGTTCTTTGTTTATACCAACACTCAATTTGTGTCTATGTAGGCTACTAGATAACATATTAATCCTATTTATACATTTCAGATTTGGTTATGAGCTTTGGCCTGTCTGAGCATTGCAATTGAATTGAAATTGATAGTTTCCTGTTACGCACTTTTGTTCCAATTATGGAGTGCCTCACTCTGACAGTTGGATTGGAAACCTGAACGGCCTATGCGGTTCTTCTTTCCAACATAAGAGGGTATCATCGGATCCAAATCCATATAAAATATTGATAAAATCTGGATATAATTAATACCCGTTTCTTATATGGTATCAATATTATAGTATAGTTTTCTAGCACTTGTAACGGTCTTGAACTCGAACAAGACTCGTCGGCCTAAGAACAATGTCTTACCACAAGTACAAAGCTCTAAGTCAGCCTTCACTTCTAGGACAAGGGAAAAGGAGGAGAAAAGGGGGGAGCTTATTCAAAGTGTTCTTGTGTTTAGAGGAGCTTGTGCAAAGAGATCTTGTACTAAGATAAATCTGAATTATGATGTGAAGTGAAGATGATTTACAAATGAGATCCCTACCCCTTTTTATACAAGAAGATCCTTCAAGGCTACGTAACTAGCTAGTTAAGAAACCTACCTAGCTAAGTTATCTACCAATCTAAGCAATCAGCCCCGTTTTGACAAGTGGTGGTCTTAGCTCTCATGCGTTGCCACCCTAACTGCTGCACAACTGCCTTCTTGTCCTAGCATGACCTCATGCATGACACAATGGTCATGGCTGCTTCACCTAACTGCCTTAGCTCATGGATAATGCATGTACCCAAAAACATAAATAATTTTTTTGTTACATATATTTTAAAATACAACCATTTAATTCGGAAGACATTATATATTTCTACTAAGAAAATACTCCCCCCCCGCTCCTAAATATAACATGCATTTTTCTTATCGGGCATCCCAAAATATAGCATACGTTTTCCATATTTGAAAATTAATTTTACACACTTTATCACTTCCCAACACACTTTCTCTTATTCGAACACACTTTATCACTTCCCAACACACTTTCTCTTATTCGAACACACTTTATCTCTTTCCAACAAATTTTTACTCTCTCCTCATTCTCTCTATTTCTCTTATACAATCATTACTCTTCACTTTATCTTATACATTGTTTACCTTATAGGAAGTATAAATATATATATAAATATCATATAATAATACTTGATTTATTTATAGACAATTTTTTTAGAAAAATCTTACGGAAAAATAATATTTGATTTTAATTTACTGCTCCCTCCACCCCAAATAATACTTAAATAGGTAATCAATAGTCTAAGTTTTCCAGGAAAAGTTACAAAGAACTTTTCAAAAGCCTGATTCCATTCTTGACAACTCCATACACTTGGCAACTGAAATCACCCAATAGCCCTATATGAGAAAAGAAAATGTCAAAAATTGCGATTTCCAAAAGTTTGAAAATATTTCCTTAAAGGATCCTTTATGTTCAAATTCTCTCAAAAATTACGACTTCTAAAATCCTATGCTAAAACCTGGGCTAAAAGAAACACCAATCATAATTTTACTCAATTTGCAAACTCGGAAAAGAAGCTAGAAGACCTTTACCTTCAATACCTACAAGATTTAAGTATAAAATCGATAATCTTACTTTGCGACATTCTTCACTTCTTAAGTTTCACAACAATCATTGGAAAAGAAGATCTAAAATAAAACACCATGCTTTTAATGATCAAAATAACATATACCTCCACTCTATAGCAAAAATTAGAACTTATCGTCAAGCTATTCACTCTTTTCAGTCTACAGATAACAGAACTCTTCATTCTCAAGAAGAAATCTCTGAAGTTATCACTATTGAGTTAGCTGATCGTCTAACATCCATTACAACCTCACACATTTCCACTGAGGAATTATCTATTATCCCAACAATCATTACTGATGAAGAGAACTCTTTCCTCACAAAAACCCCAACCCTAGTTGAAGTTAAAACTGCATTTTTCGACCAACCTTCAGATAGAACTCCGGGTCCTAATGGATTCCCTATTGACTTCTATAAAAAAAATTGGAAATATATCCATCCATCTCTTTTTGAAGCTATTAAAGCTATCTTTCATTCAGGACATCTTCTAGCACACTTGAATCATTCATTCATAGCTTTGATCCCTAAGGACTCACCTATAACTATTAATGACAACAGACCTATTGGCCTCTGTAACTCATCTTATAAAATAATATCTAAAATTCTTGCTAATAGGCTAAAAACTTTACTTCCGAAAATTATTCTCCCTTCCAAAGTGGTTTTGTGGAAGGCCGCATCATTCATGATAACATTCTAGCTGCTCATGAAATCTTTCATGCCTTTCACAAACACAATAAAAAGAAAAATAACTTAATGACTATTAAAATAGATATGGAAAAAGCTTATGATAAATTAGACTGGCAATTCTTATTCAAAGTATTAAACAAATTTGGCTTCTCAGATAAATGGATTACACTCATTAAACAATGTATTACTACTCCTCGAATATCTGTTCTAGCTAACAACCAACCTGGTACGGAATTCTCTCCGACATGTGGCTTACGACAAGGAGACCCGATTGCTCCTTTCCTCTTTATCCTGGCCATGGAAGTTCTTGCTAGATCAATGACAATTACAACTGCTCTTCTAGCTCGCCACATTGGTATCAGTCTTGTTCCTAGCGGTAGTACCATTCATTTTCTTAGTTTCGCCGATGATACAATTATTTTCGCTGAAGCAAAAAGTCAAAATTTAGAATTCATTAAAAAATTCCTTCAAAACTTTTCTAGACAAAGCGGACTAAGTATTAATTTTAACAAAAACTCTATCCAATTCTCTAAAGGTCTTCCCCGTAGTTCACAAATAAATTTAGCATCTCATCTAAACATACCTATCACCACAAAGTTAGAAAAATACCTAGGAATCCCAATTGTTAACGGTGGAGTATGTAAAAATCTTTTTGAAGATTACATTACCAATCTTAAAAAACAATTAGCTAAATGGAAAGCTAACACTTTATCACAAGCTGGCATAATACAATTAATTCAGACAAACCTTTCTTCAAAACTCAATTATTTGATGCAGTGTTTTCTTCTACCAAAAGGTATTTGTCTTGACATTGACGACATTCATAAGAAATTCTTTTGGAACAAACAGTCTGCGAATTTTCACCCTCTGATCAGTTGGGATAAAATTCGTAAACCTAAAAATGAGGGTGGTGTTGGCCTGCGTCTTGCCCAGGAAAATAATGAAGCTTTGCAAATGAAACTTCTTTGGAATATTTTGAAGACCCCAAACTCTTTGTGGTCTTCAATAATTTACGAAAAATATCTCGCGCCAACAATGATATCCTTAATGTTCAAAAAAACCTTCATCTTCCTGGCAGTTCCACCGCCTTCTCTCTATCCGTGATAAATTTAAGTCTCTTATCAAATGGTAGGTGGGTAATGGTACCTCAATTAAAATTTGGATTGATCATTGACATCCCAATCTTGACCTTTCCTCATTCTTAGGATCTAATGACAGGAATTCTACTCTTGATTTTTTCTGGACTCCGGATAGACATTGGAATACGGATTTGCTTTTTTTTCCTTCTTATTTAGTGGATCAAATCAAGTCTGTTTATATCCCTCGTTTTCCTACATAAGATAAGATCATCTGGGACCCATCTAATAATGGGGACTTCTCTTCTCAATCGGCTTTCTTAGCCTCTCGAAGTTTTGGAAATGTTTCACTTCCCTTTAACTATTGGAACCTTGATCTTCCTACTTAAATTAAGATTTTTCTTTGGAAAGCTTGCGCCGACTGTCTTCCTACTACTGAAAGGCTGAATAGATTCTTTCACCGAGTCTCTGATCAGTGTTCCCTTTGTCTTACTGCGAATGAGATTACAAATCATATTTTCTTCAACTGCTCCTTTACAATAGATTTATTCTCTTGGTTGGAAAGAAAAACTGGCTTTTCCTACAACCTTCCTAATTCTGGAGACTTTTTAACCTCTCTACATAACTTTAGAAACTCTAACACTAATCTTCCTCTTGCTTTTTTCATTTGGTGGAATGTGTGGCAAACTAGAAATAATATTATATTTAGAAACAACGACAACAATAGAATCAATCTCTTTGACTCTATCATTGCAACTACTCTAACTCAACTAGATATGGAACAAAAATGATATCAGAAATCTCCATAATAATCAGAGAAAGCCCACTGCAACTAGAAACCTCTCAGTTAAGTCTAATCATTGTTGGAAAAAGCCTCCCGTAATTGGGTTAAAATCAACTTCGATGTCTCCTATAAAGACCAGTCAGGATATATAGCTTATATCATTAGAAATCAATCTGGGGAAATAATTCAAGCTGACACTAATGAAATTCATGCTTATAATGCTCTCCAGGCCGAAGCTTTAGTCGCGTTTGCCGTTGTTAAAGCTGTTGTGAGCTTGGGTTTTCGTTTTGTCATCGTCGAAGGTGACAATCTCACAGTTCTTAACAGTCTGAAGCGTACATGGAAAGTATCCTGGGACATCAACCCCATCATTCAAGACACTCACAAGTTAAGTTCGACAATCCAGGCTATAAAGTTCAATCACATCAAACGTTCTGGCAACCAAACTGCAGATTTTCTTGTGAAATACAGATGGAAGCAACCATTTCTCTCGGAAGTTGTCAAGAATTTCAATACAATTATTAAGTCTGATAGACTAGATACATTACTCCACCAGTCTCCCTCTCGAATTTGGGAATTTGTTAAGATCATCTGCTTTGATGATTTAGGTCATCTTCTTTAGAAGATTGACCTTTGTATTGCTTGTTTTGTAAGTTGTTATTAATATGTTATAACATCACGTCTAGTATATAATCCATATATTTATTTCTACAGGTTTACAGATTTGTATCTAGGTTTGTATCTGTTGAGATAGTATCTCACATCAGAAGTTGTAAGATAAAGTGTTCACTCTATAAATTCATGGAACCCCATTGGCTTGTATGTTGGGTCGGACTACGCTTATGTGCGCGTACGTGCACGACCCCCTTGTCCGTGTTGGACGCATGACCCATGTAATTTGACATGGTATCAGAGCCGGGATTCGGTCTTGGGCCCACGATTTGGTTGGGATATACCCACACTCCTTTGTTCAAGTGTCAACTGGGCCAGTTGAGGCTCGTTGCACTTGCGGGGGCGTGTTGAGAAAGTATCACACATCGGAAGTTGTGAGATAAAGTGCCCACTATATAAACTCATTGATTACTGCTCTTATTGTCAATTGGTTTTAGGATGGAATTCCATTGGACTTGTATGTTAGGAAGGACTACGCGCATATGCGCAGGACCCTCTTGTCTGTGTTGGACGTTGGGCAACATAATATTTCCTAAATGTCTATACTAGATTTCTGTCCACAAGTCTATTAAATCATGTTCTAATATAGAGTTTAGTATTGAACTTTTATCCAGAAATCGTCACTGTGTCTTCTTAATTTATAAATACTTATTGTAATGATATCAAAATATTAAGAAGATATATGTACTAACTGGATTACCGGAGAACAAGTTTCAACAACATCCTTCCTAAAGATCCTTCAGTGCAAACACATTCACGATTTTCATATGCTTTGGCTTGTATTTGTACCTCTATTGGCAGAAATGGATAATAGTAGTGAACTGCCTTAATATTGAGCTTCTTATTATTACTTCCACACTTATTTTTTCTAAGTTGCTAAAATTTGACTTTGAATTTTTGTAAGTTGTTTTGATGCTGATTTTTCGGCTGATTTGCATGTGGCTGAGTTTTTCAACTGGAATTTACAAGTTGCTGAATTTTTCGGTAGTTAAGTTGTCTTATTCAATGTTCCTTATTTTCATCTTATTTGAGAAAACAGGCACTTGAACAAAGCAGTGGCATTTCAGCTGGACTTATTGTAAATTGTCCGTGCATCAAACTTATACATTAGAAGTACATAATCTAAGTATCTAAGCAACTTAACTTGAACACATCAGTAATCGAAAGATCTAAGCAAGTTTACTTGAATAGAGCAGTGACTTTTCAGTTGAACTTATTGTAAACTATTCGTGTAGCAAACCTGTACATCAGAAGTACATAACCTAAATATCTAAGTAACTTAACAACACAAATAGGTTCTTAAACAACAATAAGAAGCACCTAAAATTCAACCATAAACAATATTTTTTTATTTTGAGAAGTTTTATATTTAGAGTTTGTTCGTTTATAACACATTATCAATTATAATGAGGTTATTTTGAAAAAGAGGTTTTATAATTTCGGGAAGCATGTGAATAGAATGACATTATAATGTCATTATAATTGTTTTTACCAAATAACATTATTTGAAATAATGTTCTTTTCCAAGAAAATGACATTATAATTTACATAGCCGATATGGAAAGCATCTAAGAGAGCTAGATATGGCTGTAGGTAAAAACAGTATTTTTTATAGGTCATTATCAACATCAGAATTTGTGGGATCATGAACTTGCTCAAATTATAAACAACAAAATATTGTGGAGTAGTTACCATTGTATCTATGTCCTTGAACAAAATAATATAAAACTTCTCAATCAGTGAGAATAGTCTTTCCATATCGGAAGTTGAGATAATAAAAAATCCACTATATAATATAATGGATTACTTCTCCGATCACCAATTGATTTTAGGATGGAATCCCATGGACTTGTATTGTGGGCCTAATGCGCATATGTGCTCGTGTACACGACCCTCGTGTTGATTATCCCACCGAACTTTATCATGCATCAGAGCGGGTTCCGGTTTGGGTTGCGGATCCTTTAGCTTGTCGTCCAGAAGACATAATTTGGGTTTAACCCGCCATGATCGTGTGATATGAGCTGACTCGTTTGTCAAGTGACAACTAGGACATTTACCACTTGAGGGGTGTGTGAGAATAGGCTTCCCGCATCGGAAGTTGAGATAATAAAAAAAACACTATAGAATTGGATTACTCCTCCTATCACCAATTGGTTCTAGGATGGAACCCCATGGATTTGTATTATGAGTCTAATGCGTTTATGCGCTCGTGTACACAATCCATGTGTTTATTGGCCCACTGGAATTTATCATCTAGATTAAAGATAAACAAAAAAAGAAAAAGGCTAAGAAATCAGAAAAGTCAGAATAAGATGCATGGAGGCACAAACAGAATCATTTTTCCGTGTCACCATCACTTCCACCATCTTTCCACTTTCTATTTCCATACCTAACATCGTTGCCTCCATTGGGTTACACCATATCTTTTTCCATGTCACCAGTTTTAGGTGAATCAACCTTTGTCTTGGTGTCACACCATCATTCTTAGATTATAAAAGTTTGATAAGAGTCAAGACATTCGTACTGAGCACTTTCCAGTTTGTTCCCTAATACCGAAGACAATTTCCTCACTGAATCTAGGTTATGCCTCGTGCCTTTACTTACGCGTCCCGCGCGTTTACTGCCTTGCCCCGCCCCCACCTCCGAGGTGCCCCAGTTGACGTTGTGAAATTTTCTTCGATAAGTTCTTCCACTCTTGGTTTGTTTCCGCTTCTTATACCCTATCTCTAGATGTTTTACTTCTTTTTCCTTTTCTCTACTTTTGTGTCTGATATCTGCATTGAGGACAATGCAGAAGATAAGTATGGGTGCGTGTGTGTGTTGACTTTGTAAATATCGCATTTGTTCTTGAATAAATCAAAAAATTGAAATGATGAAAAAGCCACATAAACCAGAAAAGGCAATCAAAATCCTGGAATGTTTTCTAAAACCCTTCGGGACAATTTAAGCAATACGCAGGTAACCTGGACTGCTATAGACTAATCAATAGGAGGTTATGAGAAATGTGAGGTTATTTGAGCCAAATATTAAAAGAACAGGAGTGGCTAGGTGAAAGCATGATAAGGCGCTAGGAAGAATAAGAGAAAGAAAATAGAGTGATCTAGGTTTCCCCATTCTGGCATAAGTTACATAAGAAAAGGAGTTATAAGGAGTTCAGAATTAGATACTGATGAGATACAGAGAGGTATTGTCATTTTATTCACATATTTAAAAGACTTCCTCTTAAGTTTAGCCTCAACACATACATCACATTTTATATGATCACTTTTGATCAAGTTCGAGATTAAACACATTTCATGTAAACGACTGACATAATTAACATTTAAGTGTTCAAGTCTAGCATGCCATAAACCCACAAGAATATAAGCAGAAGAACCAATTTGATTATCAATAACGGTCTCAAGGACATACAATAGATTAGTCCTATATGCTTTTCCTATGAATTCACCATTTTTGGATAAACTAATTTTTCAGATGTAATAACTTGTTTTATGTTAGCAACTTCAAGCAAACCAAGAAGAAATTAAATTTCTATTCATGAAAGGCACAAAGAAGACGTTCTGCAATATGAGAGACTTCCATGAGGTAAGCTTCAAGCTCACTTTCCTCTTTCCCAGCACTTGAGCAGTTGCAGAGTTGCCCATTTAGATGAGGTCAGCACCAGAAGCTTCACTGAAATCAATCATAAGCTCCCAATTGGCATAGATGTACCTGGTTGCACCACAATTGATCATCTAGTCGGTTGTGGTAGAAATAAACTGACCTTGGTGGCCATGGTAATCAGATTTTGCGGTCCCTCTACAATGTTGACTTGATCAACATTGGGCTTTGGGGCATTCTTCTAGATGTCGTTTATGCAAAAATACTGGAATGCCTTATGACCCGGTTTTTTCGTAGACAGAGCAATCTGCCTTGGACTTCTCAACTGGATTGTATTGCTTCTTGAAGTTCTGACCCTTCTTATTCTGAACATTGTCCTTCTTGAAATTCGGAGAAGATGAATACTTCTTTTTGAACCTGGTGACTTTCAAGATTCCACAACTTTAGCCTTGAATGATTTATCAAATTGCTTAGGAGCAGGCTTATATTTGATGCGATCAACCTCTTTGATCTTCATGTGGCTAAAGAGCTCAACCAAAGCCAAGTCCCCATTCTTGTGCTTCAAATGGTTCCTGTAGCTGGCCCATGAGTCATGAAGCTTCTCAATCAAGGAATTTGCCTGCATGACTTCACACATTTTCATCCCTTCGGCCAGGAAGTCGGCCACCAAATTCTCGTATTCATGAACCTGATTCATGATTTTCTTGTCGTCGACCATCTCCAACTGCATGAATTTCCAGCACACATACTTCTTCTTCCTAGCATCACCAGTTGAATACTTGGCTTTGAGCAGGTCCCACATCACCTGTGGAGACTTCATAGGAGCAATCAATTCAAAGATCTGGTTCGAGATATGGCTGAGGATGTGACCACAAACCATCTTTTGTCTCGTTCGTACTTCTTCAGAGTCTCTCCGTCAACCTCTTTTTTCCTTCTTCTTCTCTAGAGTGTCCACCATAATTATACAAGTACCAGAACCAGCAGGCTCTAATGCAGCAAACAAACCAGCAGGTGGAGGTTGAACCAGAACTTAATATTAAACAATAAACTCAGAGATACTTTCATTGAAGGGATTACAAGATTATATATACAAGAATAATCTAGATAGGAAGGCCTAACAACTTCCTTATTAATCTCTAACAAGCTTGACTAGGTAAATAAGTAAAAACTTAAATAATTATACATTATTTACTAATACTTAATCTGTCTCCACTTGTTCAAAGAAAATCACCATCTTATGGGACCAACATTATAGTTGACTCCTTCCAGCAGTAAGGTTGGAGAGATCGATGATTGGCTTGAAAAATTAAACCATATGCATTTTGAGTTGAATAGTAGAAATCGCTTCTAAATCGTTGTTTCGAAATTCATAATGAGATGTATGGGTCAATCGATAAAACGTCTTTGAAAACACTAGTAAAAAGCAATTGTTGTGTCGTGATACGCAAGCCGCTGCTTTAGAAGAGATTTTTCCCTGACCCGAGGAGTATAACCGAGGAGTACAATCAGAATTAGTGTTGCCCCTCAAGGTTAGCACAATGTTCTCCGACCATGAACTCTCACCAAAGGAGATTTGGAAACAATCGGGATTTTCAAAGTGTTTAAGAAAAATGGGGAGTTATCTTTGTGATTTTGTGTAAAACGAAGGAGGAGATATGTCCTTTTATAGAGGTTCAAAAGCAGTAAAGTCTCACTAAGACCGTGACCATTAGCGTGGGAGAAAAGTCAGGGAGATTTAATCATATACGAGTCAATCTTTGCGTGACAAAAGAAGCTACTGAGTCGGACATCGTCGGGAGAATGGCACCATATACGAGTCGATCTTGACGCTTCCATGCCAAATACGCCGGATTGGGTATCTCAATCGGTGGTGTAGTAGTGTTTAGGATATTTTGTGGTGGTGCGGGATGGATTCCATCCGGGAATTTGAATAGATCAAACCCATCTAGAATTGCCTCCACTTGCGATTCCCAATTGACGTAGTTGAGGGATTAAGGTGTGTTACATTCGAAAGAGTTACGAATGAAAAAGGCTTGTCTTGTTCGTAAGGATTTGGAATCTGGTGGCTTGAATCAATGACCATGATTGGGAACGAAAATGACATTGGTTTGAGAAGGCAAGGATCAGAAAGGGGCAACTGATACCTTATTAAACAATAAACTTATAGATACTTTCGTTGAAGGGATTACATGTATATATGTACAAGTATAATCTGGATAGGAAGGCCTAACAACTTCTTTATTAATCTCTAACAAGCTTGACTAGGTAAATAAGTAAAAACATAAATAATTATACATTATTTACTAATACTTAATCGGTATCCACTTGTTCGAAGAAAATCACCATTTTCTGTGACCAACGCTTGTAGTTGACTTTAGGGTTGAACACGGATCGGGTAAACCGATTTTTTTACCCGAACCGAACTGGTCTAAACCGAAACCAATTATTTCAGTTCGGGTATCGGTTTAGGAATCCTAGAAATTCGATTTTCGGATCGGATTGGTTTTTCGGGTCGGGTCGGGTAAAACCAAAACTAAAAAATAAATAAAATATTATGAATTATAATAATCCCTTGAAATTTGGGCACACTATACTAGGTTTATGAATATACATACTTACATAGTAATTTGGGCTTAAATACTATGCCTTATAATATGTGTAACACTAAGAGTGTTACACATATTATAAAGCAAATGGAAGAAGGTAACCTATCTTTATATTCATTTACTTATTCATTCTTGACTATATTTTTTATATTTTGATGCTAATTAATAAGTACCTTTATCTTTATATTTCATAGATTTTGAGAAAAACATGCCATTACTTAGCTAGGCGAGTATGAGTGTCTGGTCTATAGAATTTCTCAACAAACTAGAGGTTCTATCTTATCTTCTTGATTTACTTTTGATTTTCAAATCAACTATTTTGTTTGTTAATGTCTATGTGTGCAACTAATTTTATTTATTTTACTTAAAATTTATAAACATGGTGCAATGAACTCTTGGAGTCTTACAACTGACAAGGAAACCTCATTTCATTGGAGTTGAAGAGAGAGAGAAGATTGTTATTATTTAGCAAAATATTGACATTGTTTTGAACATTTATGTGTTTTGTTTGGAATATGTTATTTTGTATTTGGATATGAACTTCGAAATTTAAACTTGATATTGATATTTGACATTTAAGTAGTAATATGTTATTTTGATTTTTGAGACACCATTTATAAAATTTCATTACGATAATGACAAAGTTAAATCATTTATTAAATTTCATTACGATAACTTTCCAATATGTGTAATACTAAGAGTGTTACACATATTGGATTGTTTCGGTTTTTACCCAAACCGAACCGATCCAAAGGAGGAACAAACCGAACCGATCCAATATACTTTGGATCGGTTTTTTGTTCGACTTTTTCAAGGTTTCAGTTCGGTTTTATTGAATTGGTTCGGTTTTTGACCCATGCTAACCCCTAGTTGACTCCTTCCAGATCAACAAGGTTGGAGAGATTGATGATTGACTTGAAAAATTGAGCCATATGCATTTTGAGTTGAACAATAGAAATCGATTCTAAATTGTTGTTTTGAAATTCATAATGAGATGTATGGGTCAATCGATAAAAACGTCCTTGAAAACACCAGCGAAAAAATGATTGTTGTGGCATGATACGCAAGCAGCCGCTTTAGAAGAGATTTTGCCCTAACCCGAGGAGTACAGTCAAAATTGGTGTTGCCCCTCAAGGTTAGCATAGTGTTCTCCGACCACGAACTCTCACCAAAGGACATCTGGAACCAATCAGAATGCTCAAAGTGTTTAAAAAAATGGAGAGTTGTTTATGTGATTCTGTGTAAAACGAAGGAGGAGAATTGTACTTTTATAGAGATTCAAAAGCAGTAAAGTCCCACTAACTAACGTTGACATTACCATGGGAAAAAGGTCAGGGAGACTTAATCAAACTCAAAAATCGTTCGATAAAATGACTTGTTCAAAATAATTTAAAAACATTTAAAATAATTTAAAAATCGAAAATAGAACCGAAAAATTAATACGAGTTACAAAATCAAACCCCACCATGCACAAATAAATTCGGACCGCACCGCTAGCCCACTCGAACAAACAGCGGTGCTCCTTTCCTAGTTGTATAACCATCTAAGAAATGACTTCTACAAACTCTCCACTAAGCTGGAAAAAACAGCAAACCCACTTTCTCCCCTTTGTATTTCCAGCAACACTAAAAAAAATCTCCCTTACTTCCTGGTACCCGTCTCTCTCAAATCTGATTCCTTTTTTATTCAACCAAGAAGAGAGGAAGGGGAGGATAATGTTGGTGATTTTAGTGACATCAATGCATTTTAGTAGTAATGTGATTTACTAGAGGCCGATGCGATTTATCGTTAGGCTCGGAAACAAGTTTGGGTAAGTGCGGAGTGCACGTTTGTTGAGCTAACGGTTCATCGACCACAATTATGAAGCAGGGGTCGAGGGGGTTGTGCCCCCTCGCGGGGTCAAGGGGCAGCGCCCCATGCGGGGTCCAAGGGCTTCGTCGAGTAGCGTGGAAATATACTCGACGAGTAGGACCTACGCTGGGTAGGCCGGATCAACGTAGACAGATACTCGACGAGCAGCTTGGGAGATACTCGACGAGCAGATAGTCCGTCCCAGAGTCTATCTGATCTTCGTATCTCTTTGGCCGTTGACAGATACTCGACGAGCAGCTTAGAGAGATATTCGACGAGCAGATAGTCCGTCCCAGAGTCTATCTGATCTTCGTATCTCTTTGGCCGTCGATAGTTACTCGACGAGCATCGTATGGAGATGCTCGACGAGTAGTATTTGTGATTTGTGGCTTATCAACCATAAAGTGGTTGTGTAACCGCCCAACCGCCAGATTCGGTTATGTAACCGCCCAACCGCCATTCTGTTTCATTGGTGATCTCATTATATATGAGGGATTCGGTTCTCAATAAAAACGAAAAAAACGAAAACCAGATACCACTTCTCTACTTTTCTGATCGAAGTTGATATTGCCTCACAAGATTGTTCCTTCTCAGGATTATCCCCGCAAGGTATTCGTGCAACCCGGGCAGTGTAATAGGGTCGAATAATCTTGTTCGGAAAGTGATTCGTACACGATCTGAAAAGAGTCCAGGATTATCACAACCCATAAACACCAACAAACGAACAAGATTATTGGTTGATAATGGCTGGAGGAAGTACTGTCAAGGAGATGACTACGAATTTTGGAAAGCTTGAGAAGTTCCAAGGCCACGATTTCCGTCGCTGGCAGAAGAAGATGCACTTCATGCTTACGGCTTTGAAGGTGGTGTACGTCCTGTCTACACCAATGCCCGAAATCGCGGATGATGAACCGGTTGAAGCAATCAGGCGCAGATCCAAGTGGGAGAACGACGACTATATCTGCAGAGGACACATCTTGAACGGTATGTCTGATCCTTTATTCGATATTTATCAGAATATAGAGTCTGCGAAGGAATTGTGGGATTCTCTCGAATCCAAGTACATGGCAGAGGATTCTTCTAGTAAGAAGTTTCTGGTTAGCGATTTCAACAACTACAAAATGGTTGATTCGCGGTCTGTCATGGAACAATTCAATGAAATTCTCCGGATCCTCGGTCAATTTACACAACACGGCTTGAAAATGGATGAATCCATTTCTGTTTCAAGTATCATTGATAAGTTGCCTCCGTCATGGAGAGAGTTTAAACATACTCTGAAACATGGGAAAGAAGAACTATCTTTGGTTCAACTTGGAAGCCATATTCACATTGAGGAGTCCCTGAGGGCTTCGGAAGATGATAAGGGCAAGGGCAAAGTTGTTGCTGGACCCTCGGTCAACATGATCGAAGAGGGTGGTAAGAACTTTAACAAGGGCAAAGGAAAGAAACGTGCTTTCAACAACCACAACAAGGGCAGTTTCGGTTCTAACAAGAAACCGAAACTCGAGTGTTGGAAATGTGGCAAAACAGGCCACTTCAAGAGGGATTGCCGATCTGGCAAGAAGCACGACAACGCGAACGCAAGTGGTGCGGGAAAGGGATCTACGGACCAGTCCCGAAACCAAGGTCAGAATCTAAAACGTGATTTGAATAATGTGATTGAATATTCAGTATCACTAATTTCTGAGGCATATTATGTGAAGGATGATGCGATCGCATGGTGGATAGATTCTGGCGCCACTACACACGTATGCAAGGATTGTTGCTGGTTCAAGACATTTGTACCAGTGGATGACGGTTCTGTTCTTTACATGGGGGACGATCACTACGCTCCCGTGGAAGGCAAAGGAAGTGTGCTGCTAGAATTTAGTTCCGGAAAATCTATGTCTTTGTGTAATGTTTTATTTGTACCTAAGTTGCGCAAGAACCTTATTTCTGGCCCAGTTTTAAATAAACTTGGTTACAAGCAAGTGACTGAATCTGACAAGTATATCTTGTCAAAATGTGGTGTGTATATTGGTTCTGGTTATTATAACAATGTGATGTTCATGATGAATTTGAATGGAGTACCGCATGATTCTGGTTCTGTTTTTATGTCCTCGTCGAGTGTGATTGATTCAACTTTATGGCATGCTCGTCTAGGACATGTGCATTATAAAAGGATGTTTGATATGTCTAAACATGATTTGATTCCTGTTTTTGATGAGAATGTAGGGAAGTGTACTACTTGCATGTTAACTAAGATCACTCGACAACCTTTTAAGAGTATAATGAGGAAATCTGTCATGCTTGAATTAATTCATAGTGATTTATGTGATTTGCATGCTACTCCATCATTGGGGAACAAGAAGTACGTCATTACTTTCATAGATGATGCATCTAGGTTCTGTTATGTTTATATGCTACATTCAAAGGATGAGGCCTTAGATAAATTCCGAATTTATAAAACTGAGGTTGAATTGCAACAAAATGGCTTGATTAAGACTTTACGCACGGATAGAGGAGGTGAATATTATGATCCGGTATTTTCCAGTCCGTAGGAATCATTCATGAGACTACGGCTCCTTATATACCACAACAGAATGGTGTGGCTGAAAGGAAAAATAGAGCTCTTAAGGAAATGGTGAATGCCATGTTGTCTTACTCTGGCTTGAGTGAGGGGTTCTGGGGAGAAGCCATGTTAACGGCTTGCTATTTACTAATAGGGTTCCTAACAAGAGGAACAAGACTACCCCATATGAACTTTGGTATAAGAAACGTCCTAACTTGTCACTCTTGCGAGTTTGGGGTTGTAGGGCCGTTGTTAGACTCCCGGACCCTAAAAGGAAAACTTTGGGTGAAAATGGGATCGATTGCATCTTTGTTGGTTATGCTGAGCATTCCAAGGCTTATAGGTTTTATGTTTTGGAACCAAATGACTCAGTTTCTATTAACACAATTATAGAATCGAAAGATGCTATCTTTGACGAGAAACGTTTCTCTTCAATACCTAGACCAAAGTATTCTATACCGAGTTCGGATGAAATTCGACGAGATGATCATTCAAATGATGCACCAAGTGAGACGCCTGAACCTCGTCGAGGCAAAAGAGCTAGGAAACCTAAATCTTATGGTTCTGATTTTCAGCTATACTTAGTTGAGGGATCAAAAGATCAGATTGAGTCCCAATACTCTTATTGTTACAGTATTGAGGAGGATCCAAGGACATATGATGAGGCCATTAAATCTCGAGATTTTGTTTTTTGGAAAGAAGCGATCAACGATGAGATTGGCTCAATCATGGAAAATAATACTTGGATCTTATCTGATCTACCACCAGGATGTAAGCCACTGGGCTGCAAATTGATCTTCAAAAGGAAGATGAAAGTCGATGGTACAATTGACAAGTTTAAGGCTCGATTGGTTATCCAAGGTTTTAGACAAAGGGAAGGGATCGATTATTTTGATACCTATGCACCGGTTGCTCGTATCACTACTATTAGATTGTTGATTGCCTTGGCGGCTATACAAAATCTAGTAATCCATCAAATGGATGTCAAAACAGCATTTCTTAATGGTGATTTGGAAGAAGAGGTGTACATGAAGCAACCGGAAGGATTTGTATTGCCCGGTAATGAGCATAAAGTGTGTAAGTTGATTAAGTCATTGTATGGGCTGAAACAAGCACCGAAGCAATGACATCAAAATTTGATGAGGTTGTCTTGTCGAGTGGCTTCATTCTGAACCAAGCGGATAAGTGTGTATATAGCAAGTTCGATGCATCTGGGAAAGGTGTAAT